>NW_028234427.1:18046464-18048964 GCF_977035675.1 Penaeus japonicus | reverse complement strand
ACTCACACACTCACACACAACTCTCTCACCACACACACACTCAAACACACACTGCTAGAGAGACTCTCCCCCTCACCCACTAACCACACCACATCAAACATCACACACACTCACACAAACTCACTAATCACACGACTATCACCCCCACTCACTCACTCAGTAACACACAACTCACACTCAATACACAACACACACACACACACACCCACACTTACTCCCCACCAACCCCACACTACCAAACAACCCACAACCTCAAACACACACACCCCACTCACACAACACTCACACTCACACTCAAACCTATATAACTCAAACAGTAGAGAGAGTAGTGAGAGTGAGTGTTAGAGGTGAGCCGTCTGAGTTTGTGAGATGAGGCGTGATAGGTGTTGTTTGTTGAGTGTGAAGAGTGTGTGGATTGTGAGATTTATAGTGTTAGATTTGTGAGGTGTGAGAGTGTAGAGATTACGATGTATGTTAGTATGTGTGTAAGAACAACCCCACACTCAATAATGATCCCTATCTCTCTCACCAGAAAATAACTCATACAGTCATCCTCACTCTCCCAAAACACAAACACTAATCCACTCCTCATTCACAAACTAACAAAATCAATTATCTATGTCACTCTCACATCACCACTGCACTCACAAACACACAAGACAACACAAACACTCACACACACAAACACGCTCACCACCACACTCAACAAACTCACTCACGTCTTATCTTTTACCACTTACACACACACCAAACCCACCCCACACACACTCACACAAACAAACACACTCACAACACAAACACACTCTCTAAGACACGACATTACACAAACCCACACACCACACACAAACGTCACTCTCACTCACAAACCCACCCACACACTCACAGTAAACTACACACCCGCAAACACTCCCACTCACACAATCTCACACAGACACACAATCTCACACAGACACACAATCTCACACCTCAGCCACTAACATCAACTCTCCCTGCCTCTCTCCAACGTAATCACACATCATCTAACACACTCATCACACACACACACTCACTCACCACACCACACACACACCTCCTCACCATTTTCACATAACTCTACTCCACACTCATCTCTCACTCTCCACACACACTACACACTCACAAACAAACACTCACTCTAAAATCGAACAACAACACTAACACCCAGACGCACCACATAACACTCGACACTTAAACAAACACCACCACCCCAATCCACATCCCTAACAAAAACACACACTCCCACTCACACTACTCAATCTCAACACTCACAGACCCACCTTTCTAATATATCACAAAACACCACTCACACACAATCCAACTACTAAAAATCACAAAATCTATACACTCATCAAAAACTACACACATAGTATGCAAAACATGGCATATCACGACTATAGACACTATATAACACTATTATCTATATAAAAAAAATATATGACTGTATACATCACCTGCCAAACGACGAACACTCTCTAACAAACACACAATCACTCACACTTCACAACAAAAATACATAAATCAATATATATACTATATATCTACTTGAACAAAAACTATTCTATCAATAACACCACCAAAAACACTACCCTATCATATAACAAAATCTAACTCTACTACAAATATAACAAAATATACACAAATAAAACAATATCTATCTACCTATTCCTAAAACTCCAATAACTATCTATAAATATCACTATATCAAACAAATATCTAACTATATCATCAATAACTTTGTTTAATGAGTGATCATATACATATAGGTGTATGCAATGGCAGAATATCACTATAGGTTATATTCCCCTAATTCCTCTTTTTATAATCCCGCTTAAACTGTAGCTCGCTGATGTAACCCCGCGATGAATCAAATTCTTCTATTTTGTGATTGCGAGTTGCATAAAAACAATGGTTCCGATAAAGTGAATTCACTGAGGCTTAAAACTCATCTACCCCCACGTGGGATGACAATCCCTGCTGTCTTCTGCTCCTTCTCCTTTCTCCTCTCGCTCATATCCTCCTTCCCAGTCCCCCTCTCCTCCTTCCTTAATTGTTCTCCCCGCCTTTTCCGCATCTTTAATTAACTTGTTCTGTTCCATCAGCAGTCTCACCCCCTCTCATATCTCTTCTCTTGGTAGATCAACGTTTATTTCCTCTGTTTCCTCTTCTTCTCTCTGCTTTCTCTTTTTCCCAATTCTCTTCCTTCCACTTTCCCCTCTTCTCCATTCCCTCTCCTCAAGCCCCCTCCCCCCATCCTCCCACGTTGTGGTGTGCGCCCCCGGAGCGATGAGTCCTCCCACTTTTGTGCCCCCCCGCGCTCCGCTTCCTCTCTCATGTCTACATGCTCCTATATCCCCACCTCCTCTTCTCCTATTATCGAACCACGTTTTACACTACTCCCTCCTACCTCTCCTCCCCCTCCTCTTCTCCCCCCCCCCCCCCCCTTGCTCCCACCCCGTGTCCCAAACCCGACAAAAAAAGGGAA
>NW_028234427.1:17981464-17998964 GCF_977035675.1 Penaeus japonicus | reverse complement strand
TATTTTCATAAGGATGTGTGCACTCATCTCCTTATTTGGCCTGTGTACGCGTGTCTATGATGGCATGTCCTTTCATAATAAAAAAAATCTATGATATGCTTTTATCAGTTACTCAATTATCTCTTTCTCCCCCCCCTCTCTCTCTCTCTTTCTACCCCCCCCCCCTCTTTCTCTTTTTCTCTCCCCCTCCTCTCTCTCTCTCTCTTGCTCTCTCTATCTCCCACTACCCCCCTCTCTCTCTCTCTTTCTCTCTCTCTCTCTCTCTCTCTCTCTGTCTCTCTCTCTTCTCTCTCTCTCTCTCTCTCTCTCTCTCTCTCTCTCTCTCTCTCATCATCTCTCGCTCTCTCTCTCCTCTCTTCCTCTCCTCACTCTCTCGTCCTGTCTGGCTCTTTTCTCACTCTCCTCTCTTCATCGTCATCCTCTCTCACTCTCTCTCCTCGCTCGATTTCTCTCTTTCTCCCACTCTCTCTCACTTCTCTCTCTCCTCTCTCTCTCGCCTCTCATCTCTCTCTCTCTCTCGCTCTCGCTCTCCTCTCCTCTCGCTCTCTCTCTCTGTCTCTTCATCTCTCCTCTCTCTCTCTCTCTCGCTTTCTCTCTGTCTCCTCACTCCTTCTTTTTTTTTCCTCTCTCTCGTGTCCTCTTTCTCTCGCACTCTCTCTCTCTCTCTCTCTCCTCCACTCTCTCTCCTCTCCTCTCTCGCTCTCCTCTCGCTCTATCTCTCATCGCGCTTTCCTCTCTTTCTCCCACGCTCTCTGCTCTCTCTTCTCTCTCTCTCTCATCTCTCGCAGCTCTCTCTCAATCTTCTCTCTCTCTCTCATCTCCTCTCTCCGTCTCTCTCTCTCTCTCTTCCCCTCCTCTGTCTCTTTCTCTCTCTCTCACTCTTTCCCTCTCTCCACTCTTCTCTCTCTCTCTCCGCTCCTTCTCTCCTATCTATCTTCTCCCTCGTCTCTCTCTCTCTCCTCTCTCCTCTCTCTCTCTCTCTCCCCTCTCACACTCTCTCTCTTCCTCTCTCTTCCTCCCTCTCTCTCTCTCCCTCTCCTCTTTCTCTCTCCCTCTCCTCTCTTTCTCTCTCCATCTCCTCTCTTTCTCTCTCCATCTCCCTCTCCTCTCCTCTCTTTCTCTCTCCATCTCCTCTCTCTCTCTCTCTCTCTCTCTCTCTCTCTCTCTCTCCTTTCTCTCTTTCTCTCTCCTCTCTCTTTCTCCCAACTCTCTCTCCCCTCTCTCCTCTCCTCCCTCTCTCTCTCTCTCCTCACCTCCTCTCACTCATCTCTCTCCTCTCTCCTCTCGTCTCCTCCCTCTCTCTCCTCTCCTCCATTCTCCTTTCTTCCCTTTCTCTCCTCTCACTCTCCTCTCTCTCTCTTCCTCTCCCCTCCCTCTCTCTTCCTCTCCTTCTCCTCTCTCTCTCCCTCTCCAACTCCGTCTCCTCTCTCCTTCTCTCTCCCTTTCCCACTCACCTCTCCACACTCCTCTTCCTCCTCCCTCCCAACCCCCTCTCTCTTCTCTCTCTCCTCTTTTCTCTCCTCTCTCCTCTCTCCTCTCCTCTTTTTCTCCCTCCTCTCCTCTCTCTCTTTTCCTCTCCATTCCTTTCTTCCCTCTCTCCCTTCACATCTCCTCTTCCTCCTCCCCCCCTCTTTCCCTCTCTCTCCCCCTTCCTTTTCCTCTTCCGGGAGTCCGGTCGATATTTTCCTTCTCGCGTGGGGGGGAGTTAACTTCCCTCTATGTCATCCCCCTCTTTCTCTTCTCCCCCACTCTTCCCCCTCTCTTTCTCTCCGTCTCCCCTTCTCTGCTCTTCTCCTCCTCTCTTCACTCTCTCCCCCCCATCTCTCCTCCTCTCCCTCTCTCCTTCTCTTCCCTCTCTCACTCTCCTCTCTATCTCCTCTATCCTCTCTCACCACTCTTCCTCTCCTTCCTCTCTCTTCCCTCTCTCTCTCCACCCTTTTTCTCTCCATTTCTCTTCTCTTTTTCTCTTATCCCCTCTCACTACTCCCCACTCACTCTCTTCCTCTCTCCCTTTTTCCCTCTCTTTTCCCCTCCCCTCTCTCTTCTCCTCCCTCACTCTCTTCTCTCCCCTCCTTTCTCCACCTTCCTCTCTCCCCCCTTCCCTCTCCTCCCTCATCTCTTCTCATCCCTCTCTCTCTCTCCTTTCCTCTCTCCACTCCTCCTCTCTCCTCCCATCCTTCTTCCCTCTCCACTCTTTTTTCTCCCTCCCCTCTCCCCTCCCCCCTCCTCCCCTTCCTCTCTACTTTCCTACTCTCTCCTTCTCTCTTCCCCACCCTCTCTCACCCCCTCACTCCCCTTTCCCCTCACTCCACCCCTCTCTCTCTCCCCTCTCTCTCTCCTCCCTCTCTCCTCGTCCTCTCCCTCTCCCCCTCTCCTCTCCTCCCTCAGTCTCTCCCTCTCCCCTTTCCCCTCTCCTCCCCTCTCCCCCCTCTCCTCTCTCCCTTCTCCCCTCTCTCTCACTCCTCATCCTCCTCTCCCTCCCTCTCCCCTCTCCTCTCTCCCTCTCTCCCCTCTCTCCTCCCCTCTTCTCTCCCCTCTCCTACTCACCTCTCTCTCTTTCCTCTCCTCTCTCTCCTCCCTCTCCTCTCCCCCTCCCCTCTCTTCCTCTCCCCCTCACTCCCTCCCCACTCCTCACTCTCCCTCTCCCTCTCTCTCTCACTCCTCCTCTCCCCCCTCCCCCCTCTCTCCCCTCTCTCTTCTCTCCCTCCCCTCTCTCTCCTCTCTCCCTCCTCCTCCCTCCCTCTTCCCTCCTCCCTTCCTCTCTCTCTCCTCTCCCTCTCCTTCCTCTTCTCACTCTTTTTCCTCCCCCCAGCTTCCCCTCTCCTTCTCTTCGCTTTCCTCTCTTTCTCCCCAACTCTCCTTTTTTTCTCTGCCTCCTAGAAGGAAGGAAAGATAGTGGAAAAATTGGGGAAAAGGCTTTGAAAAGAATCCCACTGTCCTGGAGAAATATTGGTTAAATTTTTTGTATGTGTGTTAAAAACATTTAAAAACAAATGTTGGTCTGTTGATAGATAAGCTGACAGATAGAATTTTAGTTAAGCAGACAGGTGATGAAGTTAAATGATTAGTGTGTGTGTGGGTATATCTATCTATCTATCTGTCTGCCTGTCTGTCTGTCTGTCTCTCTCTCTCTCTCTCTCTCTCTCTCTCTCTCTCTCTCTCTCTCTCTCTCTCTCTCTCTCTCCTCTTTCTCCTCTCCTCTCTCTCTCTCTCTCATAATATAAATTTTAAATAATATACAGTAAACTATAAAAAAAAATATAAATATATATAAATAATATATTATATATAATATATATATAAAACATATGAAAAATCATATAAAATAAAAATATATTAATATAAATATATAAGAAGATATATATTTATATAAAAAAACATATATATATTAAAAAATATATATATAAAAATATATATATTAAAAACATATATATTTTTATAAAACATAAATACAAAATACAAAAAAACCTAATTATACTTTAAAAAAAATAACACAATTAATTTTTTACATATATAAAAATATAAAAATTATATATAATATAAATAAAATTTTTAAAATATATATATATTAAAATATAAATACGACACCCCACACACAAACAAAACACATAAAAATATATATAAAAAATATTATATAAATATATAAAAAATTTTTATAAAATAATATGTATATATATTTGTAAAATCATACACACACACACAAAAACCCCCACACACACACAAAACACACCACAAAACCCCCCACCCAAAAACACAAAAACCCCACACACACACACACACAAACCACATATATAAATAATATATAATAATCTAAATATATAAAAAATATAAAATATATATACCAACAAAAAACCCAACAATATAAATTCACACACACCACACACACATACACACACACACCCTTTGCTTCCACAACTTCACCTCTCTTCTTACATCCGCCCTATTTCCAAAGACGAAATTAAACGCTACTTGCTCGCCGGCATCCCATTCTTGATGATAAGAGACAGCGGGTGTTATCGATGAAATAATTATTGACAGATGACTGATAATTAAATGACGGATACATGCCTATACCAGACAGATGAGAATCATTTCTTTTTATTGCTACTAATGAAAATTAATTGGAGTGTAATGCTTTTGGCTTAAGGGATCTTCCTCTCTGTCTCTTTTTTTATTCCGGTTTTTTTGTTTCTCTTTCTCTTGTTCTCTTTCTCTCTCTCTCTGTCTCTCTCTCTTTCTCTCTCTGTTTCTGCCTGTCTATCTCTCTCTTTCTGTCTGTGTGTGTCTGTTTCTCTCTCTCTCTCTTCTCTCTCTCTCTCTCTCTCTCTCTCTCTCTCTCTCTCTCTCTCTCTCTCAACTTCTCCCTTCTCTCCAGACTCTCTCTCGTCTTCATCTCTCTCTCTCCTCTCTCTCTCTTCTGTTTCCTCGCTGTCTGTTTCATTCCGACTTCCCTCTCATCAATCATCCCAAATGCTCTCTACCTAATATAACTTTAAGTATCTATATACACCAGTGGTTCTCATGCTGGAGCGCGCGGGTCAAGGGGGAAAAGCAGGGAAGTTCTCTAATTATTTGTAATTCTCTTAACAAGCGGGTCATCTGAGTCTGGAAATTTAAGCATCTTTAAGATTTTGTTAATATTTTCAGAGACATTTTTACTTTTTAAAGGAAAGTTTGATCTTAATACAGTAATTAATACTGAATTATGCCATGGAAGTGTGTGTGGGCATGCGTCTGTGTGCGTGTGTGCATGTGTGTGTGCGTGTTACAGTGTGTATGTTTATGTGTGCCAGTGTGTGTGTGTGTACGAGTGTGTATGTGTATGTGTGTGTGCGAGTGTGAGTGTGGGAGTTCGGGTGAGGGGCATGGAGGCAAGCCTAAACTACTGCCGTGGGCGTAGTGGTAAAAAGGCTGAGAACCACTGGTGTACTCAAACACACACACATGTATTACAAGTTGAGAAGTTCAATCAGCCTTAAGACTGAGATGAGCATGACATGTCCTAGATGGAGAAACTTGGTTCATTAGTAGCGGTACATTGTCGGCCACATCAAGTGTCGCTCTCACTTTAACATTGTTGTCTGTGCTATAGATGACGCATATGTGTCAACGGGGGATACTTACACACAGACAGAGAAATATTGGAAAGAAAATATCCGTGTGAAAAGACGGAGGAATGAGATAAATTGATGGATGAACGAATTATATATATATATATATATATATATAGATAGATTTATCTTATAAATATATATATAAACATATAATTATATATATATATATAACTATATATATATATAATATCTATATAATAGTATTTATACATATATAATATATATAATAACTAAATATAATATATTATATATATCAAATATATATATTTAGTATCATATATATAAATATATATAAATATATATATATATTATATAATATCTATATATATACTTATATATAGTATCTATAACATGCATGTCATGCACCACATCAACACACCACACACACCACACACACACACACAACACACCACACACACACACATAATGTAACAAGCATGTACAAGCAACATACACACACACACAACACCCACACACACACTCCACACCACACACACACACACACACAACACACACGAACACACACATCCCATACCACATATGTTATATATATATCTATTATAAATATTATTATATTATATATATTATATACATATATATATATATATATAATCTATAATATAATATGATATTATATAGTATATACATATATAATGTATATATATATAAATATATATAATATATTTAATAAAACATATATACATATATATAAGTATGTGTGTATATAATATATATATTAATAAATATATATATATATATATCTAAAATATAATATCAATATAATATAATTAATATTAATATAATATATATATTATATATATTTTATTTATAATATAATATATATATAATATAATATAATTAATAATTATATATTAATATATATTATTTATATATAAGTATAATATATATATGTCATATAATGTATATGTATATATAAATATACAATATACATACATACATAGTATATACATCTATACATATCTATATATATAAATATTATTATATATATATATTATATTATATAATATAATATATATATATAAAATATATACACAGAGAGAAAGGAAAATGGAGCTATAGAATAAAAGGAGAGGAGAGGGAAGCGCCACGCTTCACCCCAGAAAGCGGCTCCCTCACCTCCAGACTGAAACCCAAAACCGTTTTTTTCGCATGTGCATTTTCTCCCTCCCTTGCGACATGCACCTCTGTCGCATGTTGTTAATTGGACGAAACAAAGCGAATCATTCACTTAGACTCTATTCCAAAAACTGTTTATCACAGTATGTGCATGACTGCTCTCTGCTGACCGATGACATGCAAGGCTGGACTTCCATTGTGTGTCGCTCATGGTAGTCTGCATGAAAATTCACGGCAATCTGTTTCTGTCTTTCGATATTTCTCGTGGCCTTTCGTATGCCTCCTTGCCTTCCCTAACCTTCGTGTCGACGTCTATACCTACTCGTATTTATCTGTTCCGTGTCCTCCTATATACCCGTGCCTTTCCATGTCCTTTTGTTCCCTTTCATGCTAGTCCAAACCCTCTTGTACGTCCCCGTACCCACTGTCTCTCTCCTGCTTCCTCATGTCCTTCTAGACACGTCGTTCTGCCCCATAGCAATCTTTTGTACCCACCCATACCCTCGCCCGTGCCTCTTGCCATACATACCCTCCTGTGCCTAGCCAGACCGCGTCCCCTACCTAGCCACGGCCGCCCATACATCTCGTTCTCCGTGCCCTTCCTCTCAACCCGAAGCCCAAGGTCGAGCTGGCATATGAGTTGTGAGTGAGTCTAGTTGGCAGTACTTGGTGCCATGGCTAGCGTGACTGGCTGACTGACTGGCTGGTTGGCTGGTTGGCTGGTTGGCTGGTTGGTGGGTTGGCTGTGGCACCCGTGGCCGCTCCCCCCTCCCTCCCTCCCTCTTCCACTACTCCTCCTTCCTCTCCTCCTCCTCTTCCTCCTCCTCCGCCTACTCTCCCTTCTCTTCCTCTCTTCTACTTCTTTCTTCCCTGCCTCCTGCACCACCCATTCCTCCTTTCCCCCCTTTCTTCCTGTTCCTTATCGTCCTTCTCCTTTTCTCCTTTCTTCTATAATTTCCCTTCCTCCTCCTCTTCCCTCCTCCTCCTCTTCCTCTCCCCCTACCCCTCCTCCTCTTATCTTTTCTCCATCTCTTCCTCCTTCTCCTCCTCCTCCTCCTCCTCCTCCTCTTCCCCTTCTTCATTCTCCTCCTCTTCCCCTACTTCCTCCTCCTCCCCCCTCCCCTCCTCCCCTTCCTCCCCTTCCTCCTCCCCGATCTCCTCCTTCTCCTCTTCCATTTCCTTCTCCTCCCCGTCCTCCTCCTTCTCCTCCATTTCCTCCTTCTCCTCCTCCCCCTCCTCCCCCTCCTCCTCCTCCTCCTCCCCGTCCTCCTCCTCCTCCTCCCCGTCCTCCTCCTCCTCCTCTTCTCCCCGAAAGGCTGGCACGGGCGTTCAGTGCCACACTAGCGATGTGTTGGGTCGTTTCGCCCGTGTGAGTGCGCGCGCGTGAGCTCACTGAGTAGCACCGTCGTGTTGTGTCGTTTTCGCAGAGCAGACGATCTCCAGGTAAAACGGTGGTTCTTGAGTGGTCTTAAGTCTTCCTTGAGGGATAGGAAGGAAGGGGCGGGGTTAAGAGGGCTAGGTGGGTGGGGTGAGGGAGGAAAGGAGGAGGAGGATGAAATCCTTAGGTCTTCACCTTACAATCCCCCTCTACCTCCCTCCTTTTGTCCCTCTCCCCCTCCCTCCAGCCTCCTTACCCCCTCCCTTACTCACCCCTTCCCTCCTCTACCCCTTCTTTCCTCATCCCTCTCCTCCCTCACCCTCCCCTCCCTCTGGTTCATCGTCCCACCTGTCGAGGGATTATCAGCTGGAGGTTGGGTGCCACGAGGCCAAGGGGAGTGCCTCTTAGTGCCTCTCATTATCGACCAAGGAAGGACCTAAAATCACTCCTCCTCGTGCCCTCCTTCAGCTGATTTATTGTTTGGGAAGAGAAGAGGAAATGCAGGAAGAGTGGGATGGAATTTCTTTATGCGTGTTCATGTGTCGTGTGAGCGTGTGTGTGTGTTTGTGTTTGTGTTTATATATATATATATATAAATATATATATATATATATATATATATATATATATATATATAAATATATATATATATATACATATACATTTATATTATTATAATATATATATATATAAATTTTATATATAATATATATTTACATATAATACATATATATATATATGTTATATGTATATATTGATATATAAATATATATATAGTTATCTATATATATATATATATTATATTATATATATATATATTTGCATATATGTCATATATTATATATATATATATATATTATATAATATAATATATATATATATATATAAATATATATATATATCTGCATATATATATATATACAAATCTTCATTATATATATTACTATATATTATATATATTATAATAATATAACTATATATATATATATATATCCATAATATATATATATATAAATATATATAAATATATATATATATATAATATATATATATATATATATATATATACATATATATATATTATATTATTGAACATATAATATGTTGTATATAACAAATAAATTTTATTATTATATATTATATCATATATATATTATATATATATACATTTATATATATAAACATTTTATATATATAAAAATATAATCTAATGTTTTTTGTAACTATATTTCTATGTATGTATTATACATATATATAGTCCAATATATAATATATATATATATATATATATATATATATATATATATATGTATATACATTAATATATATTATAAAATAAATATATATTATATATAATATATATATAATATATATATACAGTATACCTAGAATATATTATATATATATATATGTATATATATAAAAATATATATATATATATATATATATATAATATATATATTATATATATATATTTATAGGTAAAGTATATATATATATATATACGTATAACGTAAAATATATATATTTATATATATATAATAAATATAAATAGATATATATACATACTATATACAAATACTTAAGTATATGTATATAAATATATAAATATATATATAAAAGTTTATCTATATCTATCTAAATATAAATATATAACTATATATATATATAATATATATATATATGATATAAATATATATATATATATATATATATATATATATATATATTAATTTGAATATTGCACATATAAATGTGTGTATATATATATAACATATTATATATATAATATATAAATAAAAATATATAGTCTATATATATCTGAAAAATATATATTTAATTGTATACATACATACATATCTATATATATTAAATAAATATATATATAAATATATATATAAATATATAATATATAGTATATATGTATATACATATATATATATCACCATAAATTACTATATCTATATATAATACAATAGTATATATAAATATATATATATAAATACAAAATATACATATATAATGTAATATATTATATATAATATATGAAACCATAATAATATATATATATATATATATATAAATATATATATATATATATATAAATTAATGCATATGCACATATATATGTAGTGAGTGTATATAAATAAATATATATATATATATATATATAAAATATAAATGTAAATTATGCTATATATATATATATATAATATATAATATATATATATATAACTATATATCTAATATATATCTACATAAATAATTTATGCATATGCACATATATATGTGTGTATAAAATAAATAATATAATATATATATATATATATATATATATATATATCTATATATATATATATATATTCTAATTGTATACATACATACATCCATATATTATATATAATTATATATATTTATATATATCTATATATATGTATATATATATATAAATATATGAATACATATGTATATATATAATATATAATCTCAAATATACATACATACATATAAATATATAAATATATATATAGTATATATAAATATATATATATATATATATACATATATTTATATATATAAATAACATATATATGTATATCATAAATATATATAAAATATTAATCATATCTATATATATATATATATATATATATATATATAAATATATATAATATATATATATATTATATATATGTATATAACAATATTTCATAATATGTCTATAAATATGAATGTGTATATATGAAATAAAAGTTATAAGAGGAATATAAATATATATATATAACTAAGAATATATATATAACTAAGTATGGTATATATATATATAAATATTCTATATATATATATAAATATATATATAAAAAAATATATGTGTATATATATATGTATATATATGTATAAATATATATATATAAATAAATAAATAGAATATAATATTTATATAAATATATATAAAAAATATATAAATACATCTATAATATACAATACATATAAATAAATATATATATATATATATATAATATAAATTATATAATATAATATATAACATATATATAAATAAATAACTAGAATATATATATATATAATAAATATATATAATATATTATAACTTATCCATACCCACAACACACAATTACCCCCACACACAACACACACACACCCACACACACACATATAATATATATTATATATATATATAAATATATATATATATATATATATATATACATATATACATATATATATATATAAATATATATATATATATAAATAGTAATATAAAACACTCACAACACTATGAAGAGTGTTGAGTATGTTTTTTAGAGTTATTTAGGATTCATTTATAGATGATTTGATATAGATTGATAACTGTGTGTGAATTTTATATCTCTTACAAACCAAAAAAAACACACTCAACACACACATACAAACACACACACAAACGCACACACACACACACGCACACACACACACACACACCGACCACACACACCAGACACACAGACAACACACACACACTCTTCACACACCCACTCACACTCACTCTCACCCACACCACACACACCACAACACACACTCACACACTCACACACTCACCCACACAATCCTCACACACACACACACACACACACACACACACACACACACACCCACACACACACACACACACACACACTCCCACACACACCCACCCACCCACCCACACACACACACACAAACACACACACACACACACACACACACACACACACACACACACACGCAAACACACTTGATCCATCCACATCCCCCCACCCACCACCCCCCCCACTCCCCCACTCCCCCCACACCCAAATCACACACATACACACGCACAAACACTCTCATCAACACACACACACACACACACTCATATTACCCACCACCCCCACACACTCCCCCACCCCCAACCCCCACCACACCCCAAAATCACAAATATTGAAGCCCCCCACCAAACAAACACACACCCCACACCCCAAAATTTATATAAACTCTATCTTCTAACACATATATCCATACAACCTAAGAAAACCCATCTAATATATCAAATAAACCAGACCAACCATAACAACTCACTCACTAACACTCACAATCTCAAACAAAAACAAACAATATCTCACACCAATCACACTCCCGACCCTCTCAGACACCATCAATATACACACACACACACACTCACTCACTCAAACACTCTAACTCACCACACACAAAAAATCACTCTCAGCCACAATAACAAACCCACACCAAACACACACACTCACACATCACACTCACTCACACACACACAACACACACACACACACACATCTACACTCACACGACCCCCTCACAAAACCACCACACACAAAAAAACACAGCAGACACATACAAACACACCTCACACCAAACTCCCACTCTCACCAGACACACACAACACCACACACACACACACAGCACACAACACACACAAACAAACACACACACACTACTCACACCACCAACCATGCCCCCTCTCACCCCAACCCCCCGCGACCCCAACCCCCCCACCTGACCCCCAAAGACCCCACAAATCACACACAGCCCCAATCCACTCCGTTGACCAGACAAAGTATCCAATGCAGCTATTCCTTATCGGCCAATCATCGCTCAGCAATCAAGCAGCCAATGAGAAAACTTAGTCACTTTGAAACAGCAAAGGAAATTTTCATTAAGATTCCCGAGTGCCAATGGTCGGAGGTGACACTCTGGAATTGGAATGCCAAGTACGCCGATGGTTGAAGTTTGTTGCGAAACAATGCAAATATTCCGGGATTATGTTTGACAGTTTGCGAGCACAAAAAAGTGCCGTTTTGGAATCAAGTTTGTAATAGGGGATCCAAAGTTTTCAAAGATGATGTATAAAAGAGTTTGCCAAAGGGCGTAATAATGTTTTATGATAGTTTGAGCGTTTGTCTCTCTCGTCTCCTATTATTATCACCATTTTTATTCGCTTGTGCATTTAAACTTGGGTTAGATATGTTACGAAAGGTGCAACCTTTTAAAATCAAATTTGAAACTGATATGATCAAAGATTCTATTACCATCCTCTCTCTCTCTCTCTCTCTCTCTCTCTCTCTCTCTCTCTCTCTCTCTCTCTCTCTCTCTCTCTCTCTCTCTCTTTCTCTTTCTCTCTTTTTTTTCTCCCTCCCCCCCTCTCTCTAATCCATTTCTTTATTTCTCTCTCCTCCTCTGCTCTATTCTATCTCTCCTTTTACACTTTTCCTCATTATTCCAATAGTATAATTATTGCATCGAATTATAGCAATGTAATTAATCAACCCAAATCCAATTATGAGGTAATATTGCATCTCATTCATATTCATTTTGGTATCATGGAAAAATTGGAAGTGACAGACAGGCATATAAATCATTGGTGAAAGAGAGAGAGAGAGAGAGAATGAAAGAAAGAGAGAGAGAGAGAGAGAGAGAGAGAGAGAGAGAGAGAGAGAGAGAGAGAGAGAGAGAGAGAGAGAGAGAGAGAGAGAGAGAGAGAGAGAGAGAGAGAGAGAGAGAGAGAGAGAGAGAGAGAGAGAATGAAAGAAAGAAAGAGAGAGAGAGAGAGAGAGAGAGAGACGGGTGATAAAGAGAGAGAAAGAGAAAGAGAAAGAGAGGGAGAGGGAGGACGAAATATAAGACAAAAACGACATCCCCCCCACCTCCCAAGAAGAAAAAGACCGCCAGATGGGAACACAGTCGGCAAGCAATAAGACATAAAATGAAAAAAAAAGAAAGAAATCCAAACGAGTAAAAATAAACAAAAGCGTAAACAAAAGATCGAGACGAGGACAAAAGGAAACACGAAAACAGAGGAAACTCGGAAGAGGAAATTCGGCTCGTGGTTAACAGCCCAGACGCCGAGCACAGGCAAGAACAAGAGTAACATACGTGACGCTAATTTGCAACACGTTCGAGCAAGAGAACTCTGGATGTACGAGCAAGTTGGTGGTATTAGTGTCCCTTTATATTTATATTGATGTTTTTTTGGGATGTTTACAGTGTAGTGAACATAGATTTCCAACTTCGAAGGATTGTTGAAGCCTTATAGTATAAATGGATAAGTGTTGTGTTTTTTTGTAACGAAAGAAAGAGAGAAAAAATCTCATGATTTGAAAAAGGATTAGAAATTTTGTCAGGTGTTTGTTGAAGTTCAAAAGGAATTTTTGATTGAAGACTGAAGAAAGAAGAAGTTTGCCTGGAGTTCCTGAAGCAAAAAGTAAGTTCAATTTTCTAGTTTTATTTTAAGATGTTGGGTGATGTGTGAAGATATTATCACCACGCAAGGACACGCGTACAGATTCGCGATCCTACGTGTTAAGTTCGTTTGCTAACACGTGCATACTCCCACACGTACACACACATACACACACACACCACACACAAACACACACACCACACACAAACACACACACACTCACACACACACGCACACACACTGACACACACAAATATACAAACACACAGACACAAAAGCAAGCAAACAAAAACAGCATATATCAAACATACTCACACATAAGAAAACCAAACAAACCAAAATAAATACACAAACACGCAAACAAACACGAACTTCCAATGACAACACCAAACACACACACTCACACAGACACACGAGTAAAACAAACGCAAAACAAAAAGAAAAGAAAACAAAACAAAACAAAAAAACAATAAAGGAACAACAAGTGAACAAATACGGCGAAAGAAGAGGAAAAAGGGAAGAAATTCAATAAGTTCTTCTGAAGACAGCTTTCTCGCCGGCCTCGAGGAGAAAGTCTAGAATGCGGTGTGAGATTTTCCTCGTGGGACCTAAAAGGGGTTCCAAGAGAGATTTTTTTTATATGAGAAAGGATGTGCATCTGGGCGTATACACCTTCTTTGACTACCCGTGTGTGTGTAGGGAGACCTTTTTTTCGTTTCCCCTTTCAATCTGTCTGTCTTTCTGCCTGTCTCTGTCTGTCGGTCTGTCTGACTCACTCTTTTTTTTCGTTATCTCTCTCCATCTCCCTCTCCCTCTCCCCCCCCCTCTATCTATCTCTCTCACTATATATATCTATCTCTCTTACTATATATATCTATCTATTTCTATAGATTTCACTATATATATACATATATATATATATATATATATATATATATATATATATTTATTTATTTATCTATTTATTCATTTATTTATATATATCTTTCCCAAGTCTTCTACACCATCATCATCTTTCATTTCCTACATTCCACTATCTCTCTGTCTGTCTGTATGTGTTTGATTCTGTTTTCCACATCTGCCTTTCCCAATCTGTCTCTTTATCTCTCTCTTTCTCAATTTCTCTCTTCTCTCTCTTAGATCCTTGACATTCTATCAATTAGGACGAAAAGGGTCAAATAAAAACATTAATTACCACCCTTCCCTTATGACATTATTCCTTTTTTCACTGATCATATAAACATTTTTCAAACCTATCGATTTACCTCTACCGCCACATAGATGCACATATGGTGGGCTTCTCTCTGTGTGTGTATTAGTGTTTATGTGTATCTGTGTGTATTTGTATGTGTATGTGTATTAGTATATTTGTGTTAGTGTGTGTACAGGTATGTGTGTGTGTACGCGAACATGCATGTATGCAACATATGCATAAATTCACTGCATATGCCTTTTTACTTTTTCAGTTCAAGGAAAGCTATGATTAAATCCACGCTCGGGTGAATATGCTAGACATTCTGTTTTTAGAATAGAAAATTATTTGATGTGAAGCGGTTTCCTGTCTTCATATTTTCGGCATCAAAAACCTCTCTCCCCCCCCCCCCCCTCCCTTGTCTCCCTCTTTTTTTTTTTTTTTTTTTTTTGTCTTCATGCTTAGAAATTTCCTCTTTTTGATCTTTTATATCTCCCTTTGATACTTATGCTTTGGTTATCGTTCTACCAGTATCATTCTTTCTTGCTATCCCTTTTTATTCTAACATTATGTTTGGATTTAAGGTGCGCCATAAACGAAGCTAAATAGCTGCGCATCTATCTTTCGTTGTGTCTGTTTGTAGGTAGGCATTGTCTTCATAAATCCTTACTCATTTTCAGTGAAATTCTTGATGAGGGATTTGTCGCTGTTTCTGGAAAGTGAAATTATAAAGTCAATATTTGTCAATATAAATTTTGTTCGGGTTTCCCTTATTTGTTACACACGCGCACACATACACATACACATGTATACATATCCACATCCACATTCATATGCACACGCACATTCATATGCAAACACACACACACACACACACACACACACAAACATACCCCTACTTTTTATATGTGTACCTTTCTTCGTTTATGCATATTGTAATAAGTTGTATTACAATATGCACTTCCACATCAATTTACCTTCACATTTACGATGCCATTTCTACGTCTGAACAAAACACAGCCATGTAAACTAGAAACTCTTGCCCAGAGACAAGCGAAGCAACAGATGACCTGTGAGAAATGCATGCACCTCAAAGCCATGCAATTCGCTGACTTTTAGGATAAGAGTGCCAGTTGTTCGAGGAATCTCGTGCAGATATTCGCGTGGAAATTATAATTAACACCTTGGGTCTATAGTCTTCCCCGGTGGTTTGAAGTGGAAGAGATGAAGTAAGGAGCGATTTTCTGTAATTACATAAGGAAATATAGATAGATAGATTGAGAAAGAGAGAGAGAGAGAAAGGGGAAGAGGGAGAGAGAGAAAGAGAGAGAGAGAGAGAGAGAGAGAGAGAGAGAGAGAGAGAGAGAGAGAGAGAGAGAGAGAGAGAGAGAGAGAGAGAGAGAGAAGAGGGAAGAGAGGAGAGAGAAGAGACACACAAAGAGAGAGAGAGAGAGAGAGAGAGAGAGAGAGAGAAGAGGGAAGAGAGGAGAGAGAAGAGACACACAAAGAGAGAGAGAGAGAGAGAGCACAGACGACAGAGAGAGAGAGAGAGAGAGAGAGAGAGAGAGAGAGAGAGAGAGAGAGAGAGAGAGAGAGAGAGAGAGAAAAGCCGGGTGAGACGAGAGACAATAGAGAGACAAAAGAGAGAGAGAGAGAGAGAGAGAGAGAGAGAGAGAGAGAGAGAGAGAGAGAGAGAGAGAGAGAGAGAAAGAGAGACAGAAATATATAGATCGAGAAAGATAACGCGCCGACGGTTCTCAGCTGAGAAATGAGGAATCTGCCAACTTTTCCCATTTCTCCCTAAATCCCAGAACTTGCTCGTGGTGATCCGAGCGATTTCGGAGGAAAATAAAGGAAGACAAGTCATCTCCGGCCGCCCTGGAGGCCTAGCAGCGTGTGATGACTGTTTGTTTTGCTTGTTTGTTTATTTGGAACAGATTGCTTATGTTTGTTTTGAGAATGTTTTTGTTTGTTTTGTTGAGGTGCGTTTGTTTTCTGTTTTTTTTTTCGTGTACGTAGGTCTGAATATGTGTCTTTTTTGTTTGTCTATAGATATGCGTGTATTTTGGTAAGTGTGAATGTTAGTTTGATTCGCGTGTTTATGTTTGTTTACATGTTTTTTTGTTTTTTGTGTGTGTGTATAAGTGAGTGTGCATCTTCTTTGAGTGCATGTTTGTTTACTTGTTTTAATGTAATGTGTTTTCATTTACGTTTTTTGTGTCTGTATGTGTTCGACTGTTTGTGTTTGTGTGTGTTTGAATGGTTGTGTCTGTGTGTGTGTGAATGTTTGTCTCTGTGAGTGTATGAATGTTTGTCTCTGTTTGTGTTTGGATGTTTGAATGTGTGTTCGACTGTTTGTGTTCTGTGTGTGCTCTGCTGTTTGTGTCTGTATTAGTTGAACTGTTTGTGTCATTGTGTTTGTACGTCTTTGTGCTCTACTTTTGTTATTT
>NW_028234427.1:17971464-17973964 GCF_977035675.1 Penaeus japonicus | reverse complement strand
AATGAACTAGGCATGTACATATACACATTTACGGTCAGTACAAATGTATGTCTAGTATATGTAAGTGTATTGCACCAGTGTGTTTGCATAAATTTTACTTTATAGGGAAATAAAACTTCTTTCTGAATGCATTATCTTTGTAAAAAATATATCGAATGTTTATCAGCAACAGAACAATAGTCCGGTCAAATAAACAATGTGAAATAAAAATAAACGAAAAAACTGACTTAGACACACACACACACACACACACACACACACACACACACACACACACACACACACACACATATATATATATATATATACATATGTATATATATATATATATATATATATATATATATATATATTTACAAATATACATACATATATATATATATATATAATACATATATATATATATATATATATATTATATATATATATATATATATATATATATATATATATACATATATATAATATATATATATATATATATTATATATATATATATATATATATAATATATATATATATATTATATATATGTATATATATATAATATGTATTCCTATATTCATATACATTCATATATATACATATATATATATATATATATATATATATATATATATATAATATAATATATTATATATATATATTATATATATATATATATATATATATATGTGTGTTGTGTTGTGTTGTGTGTGTGTGTGTGTGTGTGTGTGTGTGTTGTGTGTGTGTGTGTGTTTATATTATATATATTTATATATATATATATATGTATATATATATATATATATATATATATGTAATATACATATGTATACATATTTATGGTAGGTATTGTGGTACATCATTTTTGCGGTGCTCTAGATAACAGAATAATGTGAATGTTGTTATGGCAGTGATTAGGTAGTGTTGACAAAGTGATACATCCCAATGCGGTGAAATAAGATAAGGCCGCTCTTATTTTTCCCTGTGAACTGATAGAGTGAAATAAAATTAATCATCATGACGATAGAGGGGTCGCTATATAGCGATAGATGATTAAACATAATGGGAAGAGAATATCCATGAGTACGTAAATTTCCAAGGAAACTTATGGTTTGAGTTTCTTACGCTGCCTCGGATTTATTTTGTAAGAGAAATAAAAACAATGGAAAACTATCGAAGCAAAATTATCAGGTTTGGTGGACAACTATAAACAAAAAATAAGCATTTGTAAACACAGACATTTATTCATATGGAATTGGATATGAAATAAACAAACAAACAAACAAAAAGATAAAATAAAAAAGGAACGATAAACAACAACAAAAACCCCAAAACATGTAAAGGAAGGTGACGAGGAAAAGAAAAATATCTAAAATAACAGAAGAGCAACATCAGTAACAACAACAACAACAATAGCATTACCATGCAATTCCCTTACTTCGTCATCATTTAGACCTCGAAACCCTAAAGCCCATACCCTGAAACAAGCGAAACCCTAAAGCCCATGCCCTGAAACAAGCGAAACCCTAAAGCCCATGCCCTGAAACAAGCGAAACCCTAAAGCCCATGCCCTGAAACAAGCGAAACCCTAAAGCCCATGCCCTGAAACAAGCGAAACCCTAAAGCCCATGCCCTGAAACAAGCGAAACCCTAAAGCTCATGCCCTGAAACAAGCGAAACCACCAACCTATCTCAGTTTCAACTTTTGCTTTTCTTGCTAAACCTCGGGGCATAGTTTGCATTCTCTTGCAACTGAGTTAATAGAGAGAAATTGTTGAACAGAGCAATGTTCTCGTGCATTTACCCCCCCCCCCCCCCGTTTACCCAGAAGCCCTAACCAGTATCCCCTGACCTCCCCCCCCCCCTCCCGCCCTCCTTCCCCACCTCCTACCCCCCTCTGCAATAGCCAGCCCGTGCTGATGCAGCTGAAGGATCAACACAAAGCTTGCTAGCACCGATGCCACATCTAATTATGCAAGGATCATAATTAGGAGGTACTTCATTTGAATACAAGTCTCGATTGTGATGTTATTATCATAATTATCATCATTCTTGTTATATATTTGCCATGATTAATAGCATGGTTATCATCACGATTATTGTCATTACTATTACCTTTTTCCAATATGGACATTGTCATTATTGATATCATTATCATCATTACTTATTACTATCATTGTTATCATTTTTATAATTATTTCTATTCTCATTATTCTTATTCTCATTATCACACTCATCATTATTATTACCATTATCATTATCATTATTACTATCATTAATATTATCATTATCATTATTATCCTTATTACTGATAGTATTAGTAGTAATATCATTATCAATATCATTATCATTATCATTATTTTCATCGTCATAATTATCATTATTGTTATAATTGACATTATCATTATCTCCATCATTTTCATCATTATCATTGTTATCATTATTGGTATACTCAAACATCATTATCGTTAATATCATTTTTATTATCATTATCATAATTTTTATCATTATCAAT
>NW_028234427.1:17931464-17936464 GCF_977035675.1 Penaeus japonicus | reverse complement strand
AGAATGAGACCGATAAAAAAAGAACGAGAGAGAGACCGAAAGAAAAAGAAAAAGAGATAGAGAAAGGAAGAGAGACAGAGAAAGTACAAGAAAGAGAAAGGAAGAGAGACAGAGAAAGAATGAGAGAGAGGAAGGAAAAGAGACAGAGAAAGAACGCGAAAGAGGGAGAAAAGCCGAGAAAAAAACGCATCACAGCCACCAATAAGTGATGAACAAACCCAGCCAATCTGATGCTGTGCGGCGCCGTGGGAGAGTAAGCCAGCCAAGCCGCCAATCTTTCCTGGAGTTGGAATATCCTTCTGCTGTTGGATTACATAGCAAGGGAAAGGGGAAGTAGGGTGATGGGGACGGAGAAGAAAGAGAGAGAGAGAGAAAGAGAGAGAGAGAGAGAGAGAGAGAGAGAGAGAGAGAGAGAGAGAGAGAGAGAGAGAGAGAGAGAGAGAGAGAGAGAGAGAGAGAGAGAGAGAGAGAGAGAAAGGAGAAAAGAGGCAGAGAGAGAGAGAGAGGGAGAGAGAGAGAGAGAGAGAGAGAGAGAGAGAGAGAGAGAGAGAGAGAGAGAGAGAGAGAGAGAGAGAGAGAGAGAGGAGAAAGGAGAAAGAGGAAGGGGAGGAGTAGGGGGAAGGGAAGAAGGGAAGAAGGGAGAGAGTGGAGAAGAAGAAGGAGGATGGAAGGGAGGAAGAAAAAGAAGAAGAAATTGATAAGGAAATTGATAAAGAGAAAAAAGAAAAAGAGGGGAAGAGAAAACCGGAGAGGAAAGAAGAGGGAAAGGGAAAGAAACAAAAGAGAAAAAAGGAGAAGGGAAAATATATATATTTTGTAAAGAGAGAGAGAGAGAGAGAAAGAGAGAGAGAGAGAGAGAGAGAGAGAGAGAGAGAGAGAGAGAGAGAGAGAGAGAGAGAGAGAGAGAGAGAGAACAACAATAACTGAAGAATGAGGAAGAAAAACAGGAGGAAAAAAGAGGGAGGATAAGAATTAAAAGCTAGGGGTAAATGAAGGGAAAAAAAAAGAAAGAAAGAAAACATTTACAAGAGGGGAGGCAACAAGATAAAAGAAAGAGAAGAAAATAGATAGAAAAGAAAAGAAGAAGAAACGAATAGTAGCTCTACGTGGGGGTGGGGTGGGGGTGGGGGGTGGGGGGGGGCAGGGAGAAGGAGACCTATACGGGTTTACCTTGAGGCTACATGCAATTACAGGAAATGGTATTTCATCAAAGGATTTGTATGATATATATCCGGGCCGAGATATATTGGAAGGGAAGAAGACGGTGTAGGCTGGTTTAGTCAGTATTGTTACGAGGACAAATAGCAATGCAGTCTTTATGGAAAAAATATATGTATATATATATATATATATATATATATATATATATATATAAATATATATACATATTTACATATATATGTATATATATATATTTATATATTTACATATACATATATATATATATACATATATATACATATATTTAGAAACACATAAACATAAACATATATACATAAACACAAACATATTGACACAAATAAGAATAAAAGTAAGCGCACAAACATCCACTCTCGCCCCAAAAAAGGAACACACACAAACCCCAGCATCCCATACGAATACAAACACCTTTACCCTCCATGCAGACCCTCTGATAGTTAAGGTAATTCAATTTCGCTACGCAAGTGGCTTGAATCGACCGATAATTTATCCACCTAGAAATAATTATATCCCCACCAAAACCCTTTTTCCTACACACATAAATATAAACTACTTACCCCCCCCCCCCACTCACAAACACACACACACACACACACGCACAAGGACACACACAAACCCTTCTCCCTTTCTCCTCTCACACAAACCCACCGTCCTACACACACATTGACACCCCTCCCCCCTTTCCACACACACACACATACACACACACACACACACACACACACGCACGCACACACACACACACACACACACACACACACACACACACACACACACACACACACACACACACACACACACACACACACACACACACACACGCACACACACACACGCACACACACACAAACTCCCCATCCTTCCCCACACCCAACCACATTTCCTGATTAACTCTCTCTATCCCTGATCGAGCGCCTCTTAGTCCACTCGAGCTCTTGTTATGACGTTCTTCGGTTCCACTCACGCGGCAAATCCTATACTTACAGTGTGATCGGGTAGATGGGATAGCATGTGGATTATGACGGGTTGTTGGTTCTCTCTCCGCTTATGACATAATGTTTGTGATAGTAATAGATTGGATATTGGTGATGGTTCATTTGATGATGGGGATGGGGGTGATTCAGGTGATGATAGTGGTAGTGAGGGTGATGATGATGATTACTGAGGACGTAGCCAGATATATTGACTCACATGCGGAACCTGACAAAAATAATTATGCTCAAGTGTAGACATAGATCCTTGGCACCGATTGATAATGTGTTCAGTCACAGATATCATAAAATATTTTCACAAAACATCCGCTTGTATACACTCACACACGTACTCGAAAATATACATAAGCATTAAAACAAAGAAACACACAAAGCTCAAACAGACATACACCCACATAACAACATAGATACATGCATACGCTTCCACGCACAACATACACAAACAAACTCATATCCAAACACACACACACACACACACACACACATAACCAAACTCACACAAACACAAACGTAATCAACAAGCCACCAACGCAAAAGAAAAGAAAAGAAAAAAAAGAAAAACAAAAAAACAATGCCACGCAACCTCACTAGTGCCCTTATCAATAATCCACACAGAGACACAAACACAGTAAAAAAAAAAAAAAAAAAAAAAAAAAAAAAAAAACAGGGATCCAAAACAACACATGTACTTGAGTAATTCGAGCACTGAAATACAAAGGGTTTCTCACCTGCTCAGTTCCCGCTTGTTGGTCACAATGGTGGCACTGATATATCGCTTGCAAAGGGGGACCGTTTATCTCTTTATTTTAGGGAAGGATTGCATCACGCGAGCCGTTTTTATTGAAGTTTTGGTGGATGGGAGACACAGATGGAATACAGTGTTCATTTCACTTACTTTCTTTTATTCTTAGACGGCAGTTAGTTAGTTCTGTGATTTCAAATAGTATTGTTTTTCTTTTTCGTGTGAAAAGTAAATCATCGGATCACAAAGAGCTCAAGATAAGCAAACGGAACGTACACACCTTAAATCTGGTCATGACATTAACGTCTTGCAATACTCAACGGTCATTCGGACCAAGTGTTCATCTTTTTGTATGAACGAGAAATTCAAAGGAAATACACGAAAAACACGAAAAAAACAACAACAGCAACACGCTGCTTTGCGTTGCTGCTTCGAGGTAATACAACGAAAAGACCTTCGGTATATTGGCATGTTTCCTATTTTTTCTTTCTTGTTTACAGAACCCACGAGAGGCGAAGTGTGTACGGCGCTTGCCTCAACTACGAGCCTGACAATATAGTTTCTTTTATTTTCTGAAAAGTTTGTACTTTTCTGATACTATTCACCTACGCCAAAAAGTTGTCGTAGATCACAAACCCATATAGATTGATAGGCTTATAATTGTTCAAGAAACAGAGCAAAATCAAACATGAAAACAGGGCGGATGAATTATTCTATCTGAGCCATAACTAGTTTATCGATCGCTGCTTTATGTAAACAGTCATCATTTAGGAACAATTGGCAATCAGCTGTTATTAGTTTATGGGAATATTTGCATAATTCTATCAATAGGTGGACGGAATATCGATTGATACAAACACAGAGAGATAGATAGATAAAGAGAGAGAGAGAGAGGGGGGGGGGGGGAGAGGGAAAGACAGGAGAAAGAGAGAGAGGAAGACAGAATATTAAGGATTATCATGATTGCCACCGCCACCATCATCATCACCAGCAATACTATCATCATCGTCATCACATCATCACCAGCACCATTATCATGGTAATCACCGACATCACCACTGCAACTGCGATCATCGTCACCACAGCAGCATCACCATCACCACAATCACCTTTTTGCTCATCATCACCACCAATACGACCATCACCATCACCATATTCACCACCACCATTTCCCTCATCATCCTCATCATCAGAACCACCATCACCATTTCAGTCATCATCAATATTACAGGTATTACTAACAAGCTTATGTACACTGAATGTACACTTGTTTTTGGCGCGACACTGACAAACGCTTGGGTGCAAATTAGCATGGCCTTTTAACTCAGCCTTTGACCGATGCTTTGATTGCTTCCAGGATTATGTACTCAGTTAATCATTCTTTCTTTTTTTGGTGTTTCTTTTCTGATTTCGTAATTTCTATTTGATGTTTTTTTTTTCTTTTCTTTTCTTTTTCTTTCTCCCCTCCCCCCTACCGTCTCTGATGCCTGATTAATTTTCTGTTTGTCTGGCTGTCTGAAAGGGGAAGCTGCGAAATTAGTAATAAAGAGAGTTCGCACTGCTTGCTTTTTAAGATTATTTCTTCTTTCATTTGTCCTAGCTATCTAGTCTTGATTAATTCACTTTTATTTGTTACGTTTTATTTTATTTCATTTACTCTTTATTTTCATTTCCTTTTCCCCTTTTTATCTACACTTTAGTTGGGAATAATATCATTACAATTATCATCATTATTGTTATTGTTATTGTCATATTTACTCCTTTAATGTAATAATGATGTATAACAATTATCATAATTATGATGATAATGGAAATGATAATAATGATGACAATGATAACGATAATACCAATGACAATGATAATAATGAAGATAGTGTTATGCTCTCTGGTGAATCCTCTAAACTTGTGGGAGAATTAAACACAGAGCTAAAACTAAAGTAGGCTCTTTGGAGGTGTAAATACAGCAAAATAAAACAGTACATTATGGGTATGGTCTCCTCGTGGCCTGGCAGGCTCGCTCCTCTGTCTCTCTAAGATTGTTACCAGATGCACGAGGTATATACATA
>NW_028234427.1:17901464-17903964 GCF_977035675.1 Penaeus japonicus | reverse complement strand
GAACAAGCAGCCCTGTTCTTTGGCTTCGGGATATTGAAATGCCTACGGTGATTCTCGGGAAGGATATGAGGCAATATACATATATCTTGGGCTCGGAAAATGCTAATAGTTGGGTGCACCATGTGTCGTAATAAGATGGATATGGACCATATATTAGACGCATTGCAGGTTCTCTCATTCTCTCTCTCTCTCTCTCTCCCATCCTCTCGCTTCTCCACTCCTCTCCTCTCCCCATCCCCTCACTCTCTCCCACCCTCCCTCTCGCCTCTATCTCTCATCTCTCTCTCTCCGGGTCGTGGTCGTCGTGGGGGGGTCGGGGGCCTCTCCCCTCTCCACTCTATGATCCTCGGTCTCATCTCTACCTCTCCGTCCTCTCTCTCTCTCCCTCACCTCATCACCCTCTCTCCATCCCCCCCCCACTTCTTCTCTCAACATCTCTCTCACTCTCCGTATCTCCTCCCCTCTCCCCTCACTGCGCTGTCTTATCTCCGCCCGCCTCTCTCGCCATCAAATACTCTCCCCTTGCTCTCTCTCTCCCCTCTCTCTTCGCACATCCCTTCTCTTCGCCAATCTCTTCCTTCGTCTCTCTCTCTCTCTCTCTCTCTCTCTCATTTATCTCCCTCTTCCTTTCCCTCTCCCTTCCTCCCTCCCTGCTTCCTTCCCTCTATCTTTTCCTCCCCCGCCCCTCACCTCTCTCTCTCCCTTCCCTCCCTCTTTCTTTTCTTTACATCTCCCTCTTCCCCTCCTTCTCTCCCTGCTTCACCTTCTTCACTCATTCACTCCACTTTCCCCCCTTGCTCTCTTTCTCCTCCTGTTGTTCCCGCCCTATTTCTCTGCTTCTGCCCCCCCCCCCCCCCCCCCCCCGCTGTTTCTCTCACTCACTGCCACCAACAATTCCACCTTAATAATCCCACGATGCTCTCCAACTTCTTGTGTAAAGGATACCTTTTTCCTCTCCGTCTCCCTTTCTTCCCTTTCTACTCGCCCCTTTCTCTCAACACCCCTCCCACCCCCCAACCCCACTCTTCCCCCAGTCCCCCTGCTCCTATCTCCCTCTCCTCCTGTCTTTCCAATCACCTTTCTCCACTTATTCCTTCCCCTCCCTCCGCCTGCCCTCCTCCCGCTCTTATCTCCTCCTCCTCCTCCTCCAGCTACAGTTCCACCACCTCCTCCTCCAACTTCATTTCCTCTTCCCCCCCTCCTCCTCCTCCCCTTCCTACCCCTCCACCTTCTTCCCCATCCCGCCCCCCCTGCTCCCTCCCTCCTCCCTCCTCCGCCCTTCCACCTCCGCCCTCCCTCCTCCTCAGCTCCCTTCCTTGCCTGCAATCCCGATCCCTCTCATCCTCAAACCGCAAGTTCGTATCAAGTCCTCAGGGAGTTGAACCTAACACTCAAGAAGGCTTTTAATTGCAGGGATATATCTTAAGGAGCAAAGGGGGGCGGGGGTGGGGGGTCAAAGGAGAGGAGGCCGCCGACGCGTTTATCATAAGAGGTCATCGCTTGGAGGAGGGCGTTCGTTGGCACATAAATCCATTGCTATTTATGGCTAACGAGGCGTTGTACTCGGCCAGGGGTTGGGCGTGCATTGTGGACGCGGATTTCTTTTCTTCTTTTCGTCTCCTTTGTCTAGGTGTGTCTATGGCCATGAATATTTATGTATATATATATGTGTGTGTGTATATATATATTATATATATTATATATATATATAATAATATAATATATATATGATTATATAATATTAAATAATATAGATAGATATATATATATATATATATATTACTATATATTATTATTATTATTATTATTTTTATTATTACGACCACCTCCTATACTTACTTTAATTGGCATTTCTTTATTCTGACAACTTAACACCTGATTCAACACTGGGAAGTGGTGTAATAACATTGCCTCAATGTCCTTTATTATTGTGATCCAATCTTATGTTAGATACAAGAGCATTAATTGTTCAACTTCGGATAATGAAACAGTTAAATATATATACAAAACTAAATCAAAATTATGTTGTCTTCTTCATTTAACAAAACATAAGAAATAAACACCATATGAATCTTCAGATAACTAATACAAAACCAAATAATACAATATCTTTCACTAGCACCTCCAACCGAATTCACTCGTAATAATTCCAATCCCGTAAAAATGGATTTTCCAAACACTGTGAAACAAACATTAACCATTTTAGTTAACAACCTGAGTAGGCAAATCACAACATCATACAGCATGGAAATATCCAATAAACCTTCTTTCTGTCCTTATTTCCCACTGGACTCTAAAACCAATGCAGGAACACATTTACAATTTCCATTAAAATCACAGTATCTTACCACTGAGATTAAATACATCGACAAAACCTTGTAGCTAAACCAATCGAGTCCACGATAAGCACAACAAGAATCACATCTTGGAAGAAATAACACTACAATCGACCAACCAGAATAGTGAGTGATCACACCACCAAGCACAGCCTGGGTTCCCC
>NW_028234427.1:17838964-17841464 GCF_977035675.1 Penaeus japonicus | reverse complement strand
GTGCTGAGTAAGGTTTATATGATCCCTGAAGGCCAGTGGTGTTGCATTGATTTATGTCAATAAGTTTTAATCATTTTGTTTCTATTATTATCAGTCTATCATTATCCTTATTTATATTATTGCTGATATCATTTGCAGTAGTAGTAATTGTAGCAATAGCATCATGGTCATTATCATCATTATTATCACCATTATCATCTGTATCATTATAACTATTATCATTATCGTTATCATCATTTTATCATTATTTCCAATACTATCATCACTATCACCTTTCTTATAATCGTCACTAATATCATAATTATTGTTATTATCATTCTTCTTATTATCATTATCAGTATCACTGTTATCATCAATACAATCATTATCATTATTATCATAATCAATATTCATCAATATGGTCATCATCATCCACATTAGCATTAGCATTATTGTTATTGTTGTTGTTGCAATATCATTTCCTATCTTCTCATAAAGCAAGATTCACACGAAGCGTAAAAGAATCGCACGTTGTATAATGAACTAAATCATTAGTGAAGAGGGATCTACTTATCAAAGAACGATTTTTTTTTCGTTCTTTTTTTATTGATCATTATAAATCTATCAAGGATCGACTTATTTTTATTGTTATTCATGAGTGACCAGATGTTCATTCGTCCTTTGTGCTACGTGAAATCATTCATATTTCAAATATATACTAATTCAGTTATCATCACAAAACACCATATCAGCTGACACACATCAAAAGGTTGATGTGCAATTATGAAACGTATGAGTTATCATGTTTATATAAGGTAATATGTTTATAAGAAATACATTAATGTCTCGCATCTTTTCATCTGTTTAAATATGATATGATATTCATTTATTCATGAGTTTAATGAAATCTCTAGCCTTGGCAGAGATTAGATAGGCTATCTAAAGAATGTAATGATTCATAATCATTCATATATAATGATAATGATGACGAAATTGTAATGATAACGACTATGATAAGGGTAATAATAATGATATTGATTATAATAATAATTATGATGACAACAGTGATAATAGTAATGACAATAGTGATGATGATTATGATAATGCTGATGCAGATAATCATAATAAAAATGTTAATGAGGATGATAACAATAATAGTAAGAGTATTGATAATGACAATGATAATGATGATGAAAATTATAATAATGGTAAAATCAGTGATGATTATGACTACTACTACTATTACTACTAATGATACTAATCATAATAATAAAGATAATTATAATGATGATGATGACAATGTCAGTAATAACAATGATTACAATAATGATGATAATTACAATAATAATTCTAATGAAGATAATGACAATTATGATAATGATATTGATAACAAGGATACCGATGAGGATAAGGATGAAATAAACGAAAAACTTAAAGAAGAGACTGCAATTGCAAATATCCTTCTACGATGCCAATGCTGAGACAGCACTGAAATTATACTGATATGCAGCGTAATGAAACGACACCACAGGTCGACCAGTAATCGTGAGTTTACGACTATGAAGGAGAGGGGTGTGAGGTGGGGGTGGAGGATAGAAAGAGAAAGAGACAGTGAGGGAGGGAGGAAGAGAGAGAGGGGGGGGGGGAGAAAGAGAGAGAGAGAGGGGAGGTGGAGGAAGAGAGAGAGAGGGGGGGGGCGGGGAGGAAGAGAGAGAGAGGGGGGAGGTGGAGGAAGAGAGAGAGAGAGAGAGAGAGAGAGACAGATAGAGAGAAAGGGAGAGAGAGAGAAAGGGAGAGGGAGAGAGAGAGAAAGAAAGAGAGAGAGAGAGAGAGATGAATATAACAGAAAATACGGGCATATATACATACAGACAAAAACAAAATCCCAAACTTCCTAACTCCTAATCATTATCTTCATTCTTTCGTGATAACCTTCCTTGCTCTACCGAGGCTGCATTTTCGGTCCTTGCTTGCACAGTGGAATAACGATTTGCAAATGGTCTCTTCGTATGTCTTGATTCCGCCATTGAAGTGAGCTAGGGGATGGAGTGGATGAAGAGGGGGGCTGTTGAAGTGATCGGGGGGGAGGAGGGCTGAAGAGGTGGAGGTGGGGGGTAGCAGAACGAGGAAAAGGGCGTAAATTCCTAAGTAGGGGGGGGGGGAGTGATTGTGGTGGTGATAGTAGGATGGTGATGATCATGATAACCTTGTTAGTACTTTTAATGATGGTGACATTGTTGATATTAATAGCACAAGGGATAATAAAATGATTGATGATATTGATAACAATAATGCTGATAACATAGTTCATAATGGTAATAGTTCCAATGAAAAAGATGATGATAACAATAATTGTAACGATGATAAAATCTGAAAATGTTGAGTTTCATATTGATGATGATAATAATGATGAAGACTGACACAAGTAATGGTTTTCATAAAGAAATTTTTCAACAATGAACTTATAAGAATAGAAAAAAACAGCAACTGCATAAAAAAGGTAAAAATAAAAGGAAAAATC
>NW_028234427.1:17796464-17798964 GCF_977035675.1 Penaeus japonicus | reverse complement strand
AAAAGGGTGTGTTTGAGTGTGTGTGTGTGTGTGTGTGTGTGTGTGTTAGTGTGTCATGTGTGCATGCATGTTTACGTGTGTGTGTATGTGTGTGCTTAACTCTTTTCATCCTTTTAGAACAAATTAACTGACAACCATTCATCGGTGCCTAATATGTTCCCTATCCCTTTTCTCTCGGAGCGAATAGGCCTAGAGCTGCAATGAATGGAGACCCCCCTCGCCACTTTTCATAGGGGATAATCTAATGGGGCATTTTTCAGCCGGGCTATTGGGAGCGCTCTATATTTCCTCCACTCTCTCTCCACCATTGAGGGGGAAGGGGGGTTGGAGAAAGGGGGAATAGAGGGTTCAACTGGCAAATAACAAAGAGTGACTATTACTATCAACGAAAACGCATGGAACGTTTTTCTAGTATGTCGAGGAGTAATCTTGAGACTGATTACATGGATATATGTATATATGTATATATATATATATATATTTATATATATATTATATATATATATATTTTTTTTTTTTTTTTTTTTTTTTTTTTTTTTTTTTTTTTTTCTTCTTCTTCTTCTGTTGCATATATATATATATATATATATATATATAATATATAATATTTGCGATATATATATATATACATTATATATATAATTTAGATATATATAATATATATATAGATCTATATATTATAGATATATAAACCACACACATACATCATAATGTATATACACCAATCATTTTGCAGAAATATATTTATATATATACATATAGATATATTATATATATAATATATATATATATATATATAAATATAGAAATATATATACATACATATGTAAATATATATACATATATACAGACAGATAGATAGATATATGTATGTATATATGGATGTATGTGTGTGTTTGTGTATAAGTATATAGAGAGTATAAAATAGAAGCCAATAACAGATCACAAGAATTGCAGAGAGAGAGCAGGCAGTGAAAAAGGGCCCCCCCCCCCCCCAAAGAAAGGGAGGGCGAAGGGGGAGAGAAAACCGATAGCCTTTTAGTATAGCTGCATTTTCATAAAGATGTAGCCTATTGCTGCTTTCCCCACACATATCCCATCGTAGAATACTCTTTCTTCAATCATGGAGTTACAAGCCTGATTGCACATGGTGATGAAATTGCATCCTTTCATTCTATTAAATTCCTGAGGCGATTTTAATCTGTGATGAACTGTTTTTATTCCTCCCATTCGTTTCCCGCATCACTATATATCGTAAGCTTTATCACTCTCTCTCTCTCACTCCTCATCTCATCTCTCGCTCCTCTCTCCCTCCCTCCCTCCCCCCCTTTCCCCCCCCCCTCTCTCTCTCTCTCTCTCTCTCTCTCTCTCTCTCTCTCTCTCTCTCTCTCTCTCTCTCTCTCTCTCTCTCTCTCTCCCTCTCTCCCTCTCTCCCTCTCTCCCTCTATCTCGCTCTCCCATGCAACCTCTCTTCCCCGCCACCCTCCTCCTTCGTTCTCCCTCCCTCCCACCCACCTTTCTGTCTCCCGATCGCCAAACTTACTCTTCCTTAAATACTAATCTCGAGATACATTAAAGTCAAGCGTATTAGTGACTCAAAATATGAACTTTATAGTATATTGTAGAAACAAGAGAAACAGGAGGACGAGTGAGCGAGTGAGAGTGGAGGGGTAAGGGGGGAGAAAGCGAGGTAGGGAAATGGACAGGGGAAAGAGAGAGAGTGAAAGAGGTAGGAGGGAGAAGTGTGAAAGAGAGAGATGATAGCGGTATTAGGGGTGGAGGTACAGAGAGGCAGGGAAGGAAAGAGGGAGAGTGGGAGGAGAGAGAGAGAGCGGGAGAGAGAGAAGGCGGAATTGAAAAAGGAAGGAAGGGAGAGGGAGAAAGTGAAAGAAGTCAGGAGAGAAAGGAGAGACCGAGAGAAAGAAGGTAAGGTAGAGAGAGAAGAAGAGGAAATCAAGGCAATAGCAGGGATATAGGAGAGAGCGAGGGAGAGAATGAAATAGGCAGCAAGAGAGAGAGAGTGAGTGAGAAGGAATGGATGAGAGAGGGAGGTAAATAGAGTTGGAGCGTGAGAAAGAGATACAGGAAGCAGAGAGTGAAAAAGTGAGTGTAAAGAACGAAAGAGAGAGAAGAAAGAGAGAGAGGATAGACACAGAGGGGAGAGAGGGGAGGGGGATGAAAGTATAGCTTGAATCTGGAAGCAATTGAAATACAATTGAAGTAGCCATAAAACTCTTTTCTTCTCCATTATCGTTAGATTCTATTTTATGGTTTATCTGTCTGTCTGCCTCCCCCCTCCTCCTCCTCCTCTCTCACTCTCTCTATTTATCTATCTCTTGCTTTCTCTCTTTCCCTTTCTGTCTGTTTCTCTCTCTCTCTCTCTCTCTCTCTCTCTCTCTCTCTCTCTCTCTCTCTCTCTCTCTCTCTCTCTCTCTCTCTCTCTCTCTCTCTCTCTCTCTCTCGTTTTCTCTCGTTCTCTTTAGTTATATATCTATCCATC
>NW_028234427.1:17756464-17761464 GCF_977035675.1 Penaeus japonicus | reverse complement strand
TGACGAGAACTCATTACAGATCAGAACCCGATTTACATAAACTAACTTTTATAACTCCGTCAAGAGAAGATACGACCTCTGTTGCCTGCACTGCAATGCGATTTCATGTATATTGCAAAACGCAACAATACCCTAAGGTGAATTTATTGAACGTAATCATAAAAGTTGTGAAAATTTATTAAACCTGTGAATAGTGTGTGGGCAGCTTGTGATCAGGAAGGTGTTGCGTGTGTGTAGCTATGTTCATGGAAGGAGAGGGGGGGGGGGGGTTGAGGATGATCGGTAGTGGGGGGGTGTTTGTGGGAGGGGGTAGAGTAAGCATGTGTGTGATTGTGTGTTGTGTATGTACATGGATGGATGGTGGGATAAGTTTGCAACTATGTAGAATGTATGATTTATATATATATATATATATATATATATATATATATATATATATATATATATATATATGTGTGTGTGTGTGTGTGTGTGTGTGTGTGTGTGTGTGTGTGTGTGTGTGTGTGTGTGTGTGTGTGTTCGTCCATATGTAATTGGATTATTTAATTATAAAAATAACACTATTAAAGAACTAATAAGTTTGAACTCACTCTCCAATTTTTTCCTCTTTGCTGTTCTGATTGTCTTCGATGGAACTGAAACAAACAGCATATGAAATGTTAAACAAAAGATGTCGTAAAATGGCTCTACGAAGACCCAAATAAAAAAAAAATATATATATAAAATATACACACATATATATATATATATATATATATATATATATATATATATATATATATATATGTGTGTGTGTGTGTGTGTGTGTGTGTGTGTGTGTGTGTGTATGTATCTATGTATGTATTAAAACTAGTTGTTGTAGTATGCAGAGCATGATCCATAGACATGATTTTGTTAACCAAGTCACAATGGAGTTAGATAAAATATCATGACTGTTAAGAAGGGAGAGGTGTAAGAAAAAAAAAAAAAAAAAAAAAAAAAAAAAAACAGTACCAACAGCAAAAAAGAAATGATGTTCAAGCCGCGAGTGTGAGTCATATGTATAATTAACGATGGTTTCCTTTATTCTCCTTCATAATTATTATGATGACTGTTGCTGCCGTTACAAATAAAAAGTTTGGACAAAGCAGCACGTTAACAGTCATCTTTTATACCAAGATTGGCAGGCAATGGGTATGATGTGGAAAAAAAGAGAGAAGAAAAGAAAAAAAAAATATATGTATATATGTAAATTAATTACAACTAAGTAAAAAAGAAAGAAAAAATAAGTTTCACGCTGGATCACGGGAGATGTAAATATTGAGAAAAAGGAGGAGGATTCACGCCGGATCAAGGGAAGTGTCCCAGGAAGGGACTAGTGTACAATAGGGTCGCAAGGGAATCCACGAAATCAAATGGGTCTCGAAAAAAAATAATGATAATAAAAAAATAGAAAATTCTTCTAGACCATGCGATTATATTCAATGTTTTTTTGTTTGTGATTATTTTTGTCTACGGAAAATACTGTCTCCGTAACATCTTCTTTATCAAATATCAATTCCTTTGGTTTATCTTCTTCACTATACAACTAAACTAAACTAAGTTCTGCAAGTTTATCTTGGATATTCAGAGCAATGTTTACTAAAATGATGTCTTGTTAACCATTTGGTGAACTCTATGGGACTGTTATAGCTATCATATCTTCCTTTTTGACAGTGATTCAAAAGTTGTTTTTTATGGTTTCGACCACAAAAGAATCCTCATGGGCCCCCCCCCCCCCCCTGTCAGAACTGGGATCCCCCTGGGCATTGGGGCTTTGCGGGGAGGATAAGGTCTCTCACACATCCAGGCGCGTGTCAGTGTTTGTGTGTGTGTGTTCGTGTTTCTGTGTGTGTTTGTGTTTGATGTGTGTTTTGTGCTCGTGTTAGTGTGTGTGTGTTCCGTGTGTTCCTGTTTGTGCGTGTGTGTGTTCGTGTTTGATGTGTATTTTGTGTTGCGTGTTTGTGTTCGTGTTTGTGTGTGTTTGCAGTGTGCGTGCTTGTAGTGTGCGTTTTTGTTATGTGCATGTTTGTAGTGTGTGTGTTGTATGTGTTCGTGTTTGTGTGTTGAGTGTGTGTGTTTATGTGTAAGTTTGCGTGTCTGCATTTGCTTGCCAGTTTCCTAGCTAGCACATGTAAATAAAGACTTGCATTTGACGACCTCAATAGTCTGCCATGAACAACAAAAACTGTGACTTTGGACTCACGTCTCTTCCTGGCTGGTTCCTTCGGGCACCCAATCGGGGTCATCATCGGAGGACCAAAGCTCGTCCTCGTCGTCGCCTTCGCCGGAACTGACACAAAAACAAACAAAGAAACACGAAAGATGATACTGCACACAATGGGCTTGTTTCAGATGTGATAATGAGTAAACACAGTAAAAAATAAAGGAATCTTATTATTTTTTTTTCTTAATGAAAACTCATAATCTAAGGTATCAAACGAGCAAAAGAAAAAAAATAATGCGTTCAGATACACACTTTACACCCGACACTATATTCAGACATTCAGATGCCGTAGGAAAAGGAAAAGGATATTTATATATTGACTCCAGGGGTTAATATAAGACTATTATAAGATAGGGAAATTCTCACTCGTTTCCTTTGTTAATTATACATACATGTATAAATTTATAATAGTTAGTATAACTATTATCGGAAAGAGTAAGCATCGAAGTGTTCTTCCAGCTTCCCTCGCCTTCCCTCGGTAATAAGGTATGTTTCTTGCTAATAAACATTTCATAAACATAGATGATGAATGCGGGCTCAGAGATGGAAATTGTGGAAGAATGTGATGTGTTTCTTTTCATGAGCGTGCTATCTCTCTGTCTTTCTCTCTCTCTCACTCTCTATCCACTTCTCCCCACCCCCCCTCTCTCGCTCCTCTACTTTCTTTTCTCCTCCTTTTCCTCCTGTTTCGTCTGAATTTCCGATAATGACAGTAAAAATGTGAATGGATGACATTTGATTTTACTTTAATATCGCATTCCAGGGCAATCTCGTGACAAACACACACACACACACACACACACACACACACACACACACACACACACACACACACACACACACACACACACACACACACACACACACACACACACGCACGCACACGCACACACACACTAAACGAAGGAAATGGAAACTCCATATGACTGGTCAATTTCAAATTTTTGGCGGGATTTTTTAAAAGCAAGGGATATCGGCGCCTCACGTTCAAATGAGGACCCACAGCCGTATTCTTGGACGTTTTCTGCGTGTCGTGGCCATGTCATGTTCATGTTGTGTCCATGTCGTGTTCATGACACGAATGCGGTAATCTAGGACGCAAAAGCGTGGCACGTTTGTGTCAGCTGCTTCAGGTTTACCAACCGTTCCAAAGTTAACATGTTTCAGATGAATGGCACTGTCCAGACGACAAATTCACAAGAGAAACTACAATCATAAGTAGCATTAACAAAAGATAGTACAATTTTGGTATGAATCAGTCGTTGTACTTGTTCCTATTTAAAGAATTGACAACCATTCCACGAACGCGCCGTTGGTAATTCACTCTACGCTCGATCAAAACAAACGGGATGGGAGGGATCGTGTGTTTATGAATAAATCTTCCTTATTTTGTCTCTGTATATATTGTACATATATGCGTATCTTTAATATATCATACATATAGATTTAATGTATACATATTTCTTATAATTATATACTTTAACTTTTACCATTCATTTAACTTCACTCTCCTTCGAAAAGTCCGCTAAAAGGTAAACAAACTCAAAATCAGCAGAGGATCCATGTTTTCCTAAAAGGGTTTGTAATCCAAGTCTAGGACAATGATGCCTGATCCAATATAGATGTTACTTTCCAAACGTAGTATGCTCATATGAAGTATTGGTAAGAAAAAGTACAGTAAAAATATGATATTTTTCACCCGTGTAACTACCGTGACAAGCCTACCCCCTTGTCACGGAGTTTCCACGATTGTTCCAATACTTTCCACGCTTTTGCCACGAACCGTGTTTCTAGAATAATAAACGCGGCATGTTCATGTCATGTACACGGCGCGCTTAGGGACTTAGAATACGGTTGCCAGTCTCATAACGGCTATGAGATGCGATGTTGTGTTTTGTGTATATTGTGTTTTTGTAATTGTGTGTATGTTGTGTTGTGTGTGTGTGTTGTATGTGTTCATGTTTGTGTGTGTTGCGTGTGTTCATGTTCCTGTGTGTTTGTATGCGTGTTGTTTGTGTTCGTGTTTGTGTGTTGCGTGTGTTCGTCTGTGTATGTGTATTAAGTGTGTTGAATGTGTTCGCATTCGTGTGTTTGTGTTCGTGTTTGCTTGCGTGTTGTATTTTTGTGTGTAAGTTTGCGTGTCTGCATTTGCTTGCCAGTTTCCTAGCTAGCACATGCAAATAAAGACTTGCATTTGACGACCTCAATAGTCTGCCATGAACAACACAAACTGTGACTTTGGACTCACGTCTCTTCCTGGCTGGTTCCTTCGGGCACCCAATCGGGGTCATCATCGGAGGACCAAAGCTCGTCCTCGTCATCGCCTTCGTAGGAACTGAAACAAAAAGAAACAAAGAAATGTTGTACACAATGGGTTTGTTTCTGATGTGATGATAATAAACACGATGAAAAATAAAGGAGTCTTCTATTTATAAGCATGCTATCTCTCTCTCTCTCTCTCTCTCTCTCTCTCTCTCTCTCTCTCTCTCTCTCTCTCTCTATATATATATATATATATATATATATATATATATATATACTTTCTTTTCTCCTCCTCTTCCTCCTGCTTCATCTGAATTTTCGATGATGATAGTGAAACTAATAACATAAATCTGAAGCGTATGGCTGACATTTTATTTTACTTTGCATTGCATTCGATCTCAATCTCGTGAAACACACACACACATATAAACATTAACCCACTAAACGAAGGAAATGAAAACGCCACATGACACTTTTTTTTTTTTTTTTTTTT
>NW_028234427.1:17721464-17726464 GCF_977035675.1 Penaeus japonicus | reverse complement strand
TATTAGTAACACTGGAAAAATAGAACTGGTAGTTGAAGTAGTAGATATTTTTGTAGTACTAGTAACAGGAATCGTCATCATTATCATTATTATCGTCATCATTATCATTATAAGCATCATTATCATTATAAGCATCATTATCATCATCATCATTATCGTCATCGTTATCATTCTCATCATCATTATCGTCATCATTATCGTCATCATTATCATTATCATCATCATTATAGTCATTATCATCATCATTATCATCATTATCATCATCATTATCGTCATTATCGTCATCATTATCATTATCGTCATCATTATCATTATCATTATCATCATCATTATCATTATTATCGCCATCATTATCATTATTACTATCAGCAATATCATTATGATTGGTATTATCTTGATTATTATAATCATTGGTATTATTATCATTATCATTATTACTATCAGCAATATCATTATGATTGGTATTATCTTGATTATTATAATCATTGGTATTATTATCATTATCATTATTACTATCAGCAATATCATTATGATTGGTATTATCTTGATTATTATAATCATTGGTATTATTATCATTATCATTATTACTATCAGCAATATCATTATGATTGGTATTATCTTGATTATTATAATCATTGCTATTATTATCATTATCATTATTATCGTCATCATGATCAGTATTGCTATCAGCAATATCATTATGATTGGTATTATCTTGATTATTATAATCATTGGTATTATTATCATTATCATTATTATCGTCCTTATCATTATCATTATTATCGTCCTTATCATTATCATTATTGTTATCATTATCATTATTATCGTCATCAATATCATTATTATTGCCATCATTATCATTATTATCGTCATCATGATCAGTATTGCTATCAGCAATATCATTATGACTGGTATTATCTTGATTATTATAATCATTGGTATTATTATCATTATCATTACCATAAAGCCAATAACTAGAATAATCTATAACTGTTAAGTCAATACTATTTATGAGTGTGCTTTAGGTAACAGCAGCAACATCTATGTTAATAATTGGGATAAACATAGTAGTAATGATAATAATGATGATAATGATGATGGTTATATGGATGGTAATAATGGTTGAGAAGATAATGATAATATCAATAATACTGATAATAATGATAACAATGATAATGCTGCTGATGATGATGGTTACGATTATAACAATGATATAGACGATAACATTTTTTTTTTTTTTTGTATATTTTAGTCAGTAATAATAACAGCGATGAAAGGAAGAAAAAAAAGGACAGCTTGCGAGAGAGAGAGAGAGAGAGAGAGAGAGAGAGAGAGAGAGTAAGAGCTGGAGAGAGAGGAGAGAGGAGAGAGAAGAGAGAGAGAGAGAAAGAAAGAAAGAGAGGAGAGTAAGAGTGAGAGGGGACGGAGAGAGTGAGGAGAAGAGGAGAGAGGGAGACAGAGAGACAGAGAGAGAGAGTAATATGTGTTTGTGATTTAATAAGTGTGTGAGAGAGAGTAAGAGCTGGAGAGAGAGAGAGAGAGAGAGAGAGAGAGAGAGAGAGAGAGAGAGAGAGAGAGAGAGAGAGAGAGAGAGAGAGAGAGAGAGAGAGAGAGAAAGTAAGAGCTGGAGAGAGAGAGAGAGTAAGAGAGAGAGAGAGGGGGGGGAGATATAGAAAGAGTAAGAGAGAGAGAGAGAGAGAGAGAGAGAGAGAGAGAGAGAAAGAAAGTAAGAGCTGGAGAGAGAGAGAGAGAGTAAGAGAGAGAGAGAGGGGGAGATAGAGAAGGAGTAAGAGAGAGAGAGAGAGGGAAAGAGAGAGTAAAGTAGAATGATCTATAATCTCCTCCGCGCGGTCCAGTTAATCTCGATATTGGAAACACTTTCTCCGTGTTTTCCGATGTTGCAATTGCCATATAAATTCCCCAACATACAGTTAGGGACAAATAAAAGGTCAACAGTATAGTCAGCATGATCCCTTGTAGGTATTGTCAACCTCGTGTTTGCGTGAATTCGCCAAGGACGACTCCTGTTGTGCTGCAGTGGCCAGTCAGCCCAATGATGTCAGCTATCGATTTAAAATCAAATCACCTTGGTGAATATCAGCACAATAGAAACCAGTATAAATAAACACACAAACTATGTAAAAAGGAAAAAATAACATTTATATAATAATAATCAGGTCTTACGACATTATCATTATTAGCATTATCATTATTATCGTCATCATTATCATTATTATCATTATCCTCAATATCATTACTATTGTAATCATAATTATCATAACCATTATCATTATCATTATTACTATCAGCAATATCATTATGACTGGTATTATCTTGATTATTATAATCATTGGTATTATTATCATTATCATTACCATAAAGCCAATAACTAGAATAATCTATAACTGTTAAGTCAATACTATTTATGAGTGTGCTTTAGGTAACAGCAGCAACATCTATGTTAATAATTGGGATAAACATAGTAGTAATGATAATAATGATGATAATGATGATGGATGGTAATAATGGTTAAGAAGATAATGATAATATCAATAATACTGATAATAATGATAACAATGATAATGCTGCTGATGATGATGGTTACGATTATAACAATGATATAGACGATAATAAGTTTTTTGTATATCTTAGTCAGTAATAATAACAGCGATGAAAGGAAGAAAAAAAAGGACAGCTTGCGAGAGAGAGAGAGAGAGAGAGAGAGAGAGAGAGAGAGAGAGAGAGAGAGAGAGAGACTAATAGCTAAGGACAAGTGCATGATGGTGAGGATATCACAGGGAAAGAAGACGGTGAGGTACCCCGAAATGTTCTCCACTTAGAATTTGATTGGAATTAATGATACACCGATACGACCACGTCAACCAGAGAGATTACTTTGTAAAATAGAACAGGTGTTGGCGAAAATTGTGTCGCATTTTACAGTATGAACATTTGTCCAGAGGTCGCCAGACTTAAAAATGATTTCCATAGTTGTTGCGTTTTCCTTTTTTTTTTGCAACAGTTGCTGTGTTTATAAGGATTAGATTCTTGTGACGACTTTTACAATGATAATTTGCTAGTTAAATGTCAGCTGATCTAATTATTACAGACGGTCTGCCAGCTGGAGCGCAACAGAGGCGTTTCTTGGCAACTTCACAAATCACTGTTTACCAGGTGCGAAGAACACCTGTATGGGACTATGCTAACAAAGCTCAGGTTCCCAACTGTACGGGTACGGCTTATCTCACCATGGAAAGTAACTAACGCTTTATCAAAATGATAATGTGGTCGTTACTTTTCAACTGAAATATATCAAACACATCAAAGTAACAACAATGATGATAATAATGAGGACGATGATAATGGTAATGATGATGATAATGATGAGGATGATAATGGTAATGATGATAACAATAAGATGAAGAATAAGGATACCAGTCATGATGATAATAATGATAATAATTATAATAATCGTAATAACGATAACTATAATGATGAGGATGATAATGGTAATGATGATAACAATAAGATGAAGAATAAGGATACCAGTCATGATGATAATAATGATAATAATTATAATAATCGTAATAACGATAACTATAATGATGAGGATGATAATGGTAATGATGATAACAATAAGATGAAGAATAAGGATACCAGTCATGATGATAATAATGATAATAATTATAATAATCGTAATAACGATAATGATGATAATGATAATGATGACATAAAAGATAATTAGGATGACAATAATGACATAAATGGTAATTAAAAAGACATAAATGATAGTGATAATTATAATAACAATACCAATAATAATGATAATGATAATAATAATGATAATAATAATAATAATAATGATAGTAAAGATGATAAGAATAATAGTTATGATGATGGTAATACGGACAATAGTAATGAAAAGTATGTTGACATTAGTTTTAGTGTTAATTATCGTGATATTGATAAGAATGCTGACACTTTAACCATCAGCAATAATAACAATGATAGTAAGCATGATAAGATAATAACAGCAGTAATAATGATTATGATAATGATAATTATAATATTATCATTATGATAATCATAGTAATAAAAAATATCATAATGATAATAATAAAGATGATATTGATGCTGATAATGATAACAATCATAAAAATAATAATGGTGATGATAATGCTAATAACAATGATGATGAAAATAATAATAATGATGATAATGATAATAATTGTAATAATGATAATAGTTACGATAATGATAATAGTTAAAATAATGGTAATGATAATAACCATGATAATAATAAGGATGCAATTATGATAATGATGATAATAAGAAAGATAATACTAATCATGATAATGACATTAATCATTCGAGCCGAAATTCGAGTCCAGGCGCTAAATAGATAAATAGATAAATACACGAAAAGATCTTCCCGTATGTCTCACCATTTCATCTCCTTACACCCCCCGTCTATCCCCGGGCGTCTCAAACTTTCCCAGCAATCAGGTAGTCAAGAGACCGTCTCAAGTGTCGATTCCAACCTTCGTTTTGCTAATCACCAGCCTTTGAGTCCAGTGTCGCTTTTCTTCGCTTAAAATGAGTGCCTTTGCCGATTACTTTCCTCATTTAAGGAACCGAAACTAAAAGGGGTTTTTTTTTTCTTTCTTTTTTTTTCTTTTTTTTCTTTTTTTTCTTTGGTGCTGTTCTTTCATCGGATGGTTTCTGGTCTTAGATGGTGAAGCGGTATTTTCTTTCTTCATTCTATTTTTGTATTTCTACCTGTTTATTTGTTTTGTTTTTTTTTCTCCAATTTCTCTCTTTTTTTTAAAGTATATCCCTTTGGTCTTTTCTCCGTTCCTTTCCTTCTCTCACTTTCTCTTCGTTACCTCAACCAATGGGCCGGGAATGAGTGAGGCTTTTTCTTCCATCTTACTTCCGTTTTCTTTCCTTTGTCCTTTCTCCTTTCTTACATTTTCTCCGGGACAAATGATTGGATATCT
>NW_028234427.1:17711464-17713964 GCF_977035675.1 Penaeus japonicus | reverse complement strand
TGATCACAGAAAGCCATCAACGATAAATTAATTGAAAGAAGCCAGTGAAAGAGAATAGGCCATGATCAATCGCAAGGTTTGCCGTTCCGTTGGTCCGCGATATGACCGGTGCCTGGACCACAACTGCCGTCATTTCGAACACTCGCGAGAACTCTATTTTTTTTTTTTTTTTTTTTTTTTTTTTCAATTGATTTTTTTTTATATCTTAATAAACATTGTAATGAATGATATCGAAGGTGTGTAAGTATATATATATATATGTGTGTGTGTGTGTGTGTGTGTGTGTGAGTATGAACATATATACACATTTCTTTTTTTCTTAGGGAGGGGGGGGGATCCTATATTGTATATCTTGCCACTGACTGATGTTTTTCGTGGATATAGTCTTCCTTAAGTTTTTAATATTGGTTCAAATGTATTGCTTGTTCTCTTTGTGTTGGAAACTCAAAGCGAACCCATCATGACCTTATCTGACCTTTGAAGATTGTCTATAAACACTGTTGGCCTGATCTAGACTGAGTGACTGTTCCTTAATTTGGTCTCTGGGGACTGAGTACTTTCTGTTGTATGACTGACTTTCGAATAAAATGTGTATATAGTCACCATAAAAGGTACTGATTAAACTTATACCCTTGCATTGTTTGAGAAGTTTGCTTCTGTGACATTGGCATGGGGCAATTTCCTGCGCGGAGATTCTATTTTTTTCTGGAAATCACTTATTCATTTGAGGCACAACACTTTTGTCTATTTTATTAAGATATCTGTTTTGATTCATAGCCCTTGTTTGGAGAGTTTAGCCGGATGTTGACCACTTTTTAACATGTTGCATTTCCCTTCACAAAAGGTAAGCTTCTCACAAATTTGCGGCGACCTTCCATCACTTGTAATTGCAATGACAAACTAAAATTAGGGTCATGGAATAAAATCCTACCATAAAAATTCTTGATTGCATCAATCATATGAAGGGATTAAATGATACATATAATCTAGTCTCTTTACGTCTTGTTCAATCCTACGAAGTCCAATGTTCCTTAGCATCAGCCAACAAAGTCTTCTTGATTTGTCTGTGAGCTCGATAACGCAGCTCGTTTAGCTGATTGTCATTGGAAACCACTTCGAACCAAATTTATCAACCGCGACTGCAATATCCCGCGCTGTTGATTTTTTTTTTTTTTTTTCCCTTTTTTTTGACAAGCGTATCAGCTGGCAGGGTTGAAAAGACTCTCTGCCACAATATCCTCTCCGATTAGATAAAAAAAAATTACATTTATAATCTGATATTTTCTTTTGATGTTTCTTGCCTTCCTCAAAGCTCAATTTCTGCTTGAGTATTTGATTCTGTCATATACACAACGACTTCAGATTTTGAATACTTGTATCCGTCTTTACTCCATCCCACTGAATTTTAACTATATTTTACTCCTGGCCAGCGCCACACATTTAAAGCAAAAAATCTGCAAAAAGACTAATATATATATAATATATATATATATATTATATATATATATATATATATATATATATATATATGTATGTATGTATGTATATATACATATGTATATTTATACATACATATATATATATATATATATATATATATATATATATATATATATATATATAATATAAATATATATATATATATATATATATATTATATATATATATATATATATATTATATATGTATATATATATATATATATACATATATATTATATTATATATATATATATATATATATAGATATATATATATATATATATATATATCTATACATATATATATATATATATATATATATATATATATATATATATATATATATATATATATATATAAACACACACACACACACTGATATACATTCATGTATATTTTTCAATCTACCCATCTGTCTATCTCTACATATAAATCAATCCTCATCTGGCCTTCCCTCCCTAAAATAAGTCAGAATAATACTTAACTTAGCATTCCATTGGTACAGAAAAAAACGTCAGAAAAGTCATATTGGTCGTCTGGAAACAGATATTTCCTCCAGATAAGATTTTTTTCCTCTCTTGGCAAAGATGTGGCGGGATGTACGAGGCAAGATGTGCTCAGGCAGCGGAGAGGTTTATCTAATCTGGGTAACGAACCGGGCTGATTATACTTTGTGTGTATTTGTTTGTTTGTGTTCATATGTGTGTGTGTGTGGGTATATGTGTATGTCTGTGGGTGGGTGGGTATGTGTGTGTGTGTGTGATTGTGTCTGCGTGTAGGTGTGTGTCTGTGTGTCTCTTTCTCTCTTAATTTCCATACTCTACCTCTCTTTCCGTTCTTATCAACCTGCCTTGGCTAAGTCGAAGGCCCCGGACAATTCTATATCAGCCGGCCAGAAAATTTTGTCCATAAGCCTTTATGACTATTTCCTGCTAATCTTGAACGGGATATAATGAGTTTCGCTGTGGACCTAATCCCAGAGCACAGCTATGACACACGGAAGCGTACACACTCACACA
>NW_028234427.1:17678964-17681464 GCF_977035675.1 Penaeus japonicus | reverse complement strand
AAGGAGGATAGAAGACAAGGGTAGAGTGGAGGGGAGGAGAAGAAGATAGAGAGGAGGATAGAATACATGGCTAGAGGGATAGGGGAGAAGGGGCGCGAAGGGGGAGAGGGAGAAGAGGTGTGGTCCCTTTACTCCCGTGCTATGGAGGGGGTGATATTAATATGAATATTAGCTATAGTCTTACAGTTTTCTTTATGGCCTGTATGTATGAGATGGTATTCTGATGAGTTACAGAAGGGGAGGAGCCTAATGGTAAAAAAAAAAAAAATGCTGGCGCTGGTTCTATATTGCTGCTTCGTGGGGCTGGACCTTTACTGATGTGTTATAACAGTGATGATAACATCATTTGTCTATATATCCTAAATTAGACTGCGTTGGTGCTATTCTCATTTTTCAGTTAAACCCCTGATTTGTGTTAACAAGTTGTTAATCAGTACACAAAATAGAACGTAATATGGTTTTCTGTGTGGATCCTTTTTAAGAGGAAAGTTCATATCGCTTTTACAAGGTTTATTTCAAGAGTGTTTTGGTACCAACTGCATTTATGTAAGAGCAGGCTTTGATATCTTTTAAAAGTATCTTTTAGAATCTATACTTACTTTCTGTAAACAAGTAAACAAGTAAGCAAGCTCTACATTCATGTGCTGATTTTACAGAAAAGGTTTCACGATTCTAATTAAGTTTTGTAAAAGAGAGAGGGGGAAGGAAAGAGAAAGAGAGACAGAGAGAAAGAGAGAGAGAGAGAGAGAGACAGAGAGAGAGAGAGAGAGAGAGAGAGAGAGAGAGAGAGAGAGAGAGAGAGAGAGAGAGAAAGAGAGAGAGAGAGAGAGAGAGAGAGAGAGAGAAAAAAGAGAGGAGAGAGAGAGAAGAGAGAGAGAGAGAGAGAGAGAGAGAGAGAGAGAGAGAGAGAGAGAGAGAGAGAGAGAGAGAGAGAGAGAGAGAGAGAGAGAGAGAGAGAGAGGAAATCCAGCTCCCCAACTAAAAGACATACCATTATAATGTCCGCTGTTGCTCTTCGTTCGGAAAGTCTCTCTCTGACTCATATTTTCTTTTCTCCAGAATCTGGCTTTTATTAATCTTTCACAAGGATAACTAACTTATTTATAGTGTTGCAATCATTGTTCTGCAATATCTGAAGGGATATATGAGGAAGACACAAACAATCATTTTTACAAGAGGGAGAACATCAGGGCGAACAAAGAATGATGATGATGATAATAATAAGGGTGATAATGATCATAATTGTGATAATGATGATGATAGTAATAATGCTAATGATGATGATAATGATAAATGATACCAATGTAAACAATAAGGATAATGATTATGATATTAATAATGGTGATAATGATGATGATTGTATTAATATTATGATGATAATAATAACAATAGCAATAATGATACTAATGACAAAGATGATAAGGACAAACATGATTATGATAATGATTATACTAATGATAATGATGGAAATGATAACGATAATGATAGTAATAGTAGTAATGAGAATAATGATAATACTGTTATCATGATTATTATAATCAGAATTATTATGATAATGATGACGCTGATGAAAATGATTATTTTTTATTAAGAACATACAGTTGCTTGTTTTGTCCGTCTTAATCGCTTTTTGCAGCATGAGGTATTTTCGTTGCAAGATTATCAGTACCAATTGCAGGGAAGATGCGAAACATGATTATAGTTCTACTGGACTGCTGTCATTGTTGCTGTAATCATGTAGAACGTGAAAAAAAGAAAAGTGAAACGGAAGCTTTCAATATTAGTTATGAGTGTGGGTGTATAGAGAATGAGAGAGAGAGAGAGAGGAGGTGGGGAGGAAGAAGAAGAAGAGAAGATAGTGACTGAAACTGGGACAAAGACAGAAAGCGAGTGAGAGAAAGAGAGACAGAGATAGAGATAGAGAAAGAAAGAAAGAGAGAGAGAGAAAGATAAAGAGAGGAAGAGAGAGAAAAATAAGATAAAAAAGGAATAAAGCCATAAAGAAGAGGAAGAAGAAATTGAAAAAGAACCAAAAAGGAGAAAAGAAAATGAAAAAAAAATCAACATAAAGAAAAATTAAGAAAAAAGAAAAAGAAAAGCAAGGGGAAAGAAAACGCAGAAGGCGACACAAAAAGGGAAGAAGTTGCCGGTTTCCCCTCCGTTCCGGGCGCCAACGACACGACTCCTCATCACCGAATCACGACAGATGAGAAGGGATGACATGCAGTGCCCTTTTTGCCCGGAGCTCGAGAATTACCTTTATTGCATGACACCGATAACGCATGAGGGCGTGTAGGCCTTTGTTGCTCGAGGAGTTTACGACTGAGGAAGTTGTGTCTGTTGTTCGTGCATGACTTTAGAAAGAGAGAGAGAGAGAGAGAGAGAGAAACAGAGAGAGAGAGAGGGAGAGGATGAGAGCAAGAGAGAGAGAGAAAGAGAGAGAGAAACAGAGAGAGAGGGAGGGAGAGGATGAGAGCAAGAGAGAGAGAGAGAGAGAGAG
>NW_028234427.1:17578964-17581464 GCF_977035675.1 Penaeus japonicus | reverse complement strand
TCTTTCCTCTTGCCTCTCCTCTCTCTCCTCTCTCGCCTCTTGCCTCTCACCTTTCCCCTTGCCTCTCCTCTCTCGCCTCTTGCCTCTCACCTTTCCTCTTGCCTCTTTCCTCTCCTCTCTTTCCTCTCTCGCCTCTTACCTCTCACCTTTCCTCTTGCCTCTCCTCTCTTTCCTCTCTCGCCTCTTGCCTCTCACCTTTCCTCTTGCCTCTTTCCTCTCCTCTCTTTCCTCTCTCGCCTCTTACCTCTCACCTTTCCTCTTGCCTCTTTCCTCTCCTCTCTTTCCTCTCTCGCCTCTCACCTTTCCCTTTGCCTCTCTTCTCTCTCCTCTCTCACCTCTTGCCTCTCACCTTTCCTCTTGGTTCTTTCCTCTTGCCTCTCTTCTCTCTCCTCTCTCACCTCTCACCTTTCCCTTTGCCTCTCCTCTCTCTCCTCTCTCACCTCTCACCTTTCCCTTTGCCTCTCCTCTCTCTCCTCTCTCACCTCTTGCCTCTCAACTTTCCTCTTGGTTCTTTCCTCTTGCCTCTCTTCTCTCTCCTCTCTCACCTCTCACCTTTCCCTTTGCCTCTCCTCTCTCTCCTCTCTCACCTCTCACCTTTCCCTTTGCCTCTCCTCTCTCTCCTCTCTCACCTCTCACCTTTCCCTTTGCCTCTCCTCTCTCTCCTCTCTCACCTCTCACCTTTCCCTTTGCCTCTCCTCTCTCTCCTCTCTCACCTCTTGCCTCTCACCTTTCCTCTTGGTTCTTTCCTCTTGCCTCTCTTCTCTCTCCTCTCTCACCTCTCACCTTTCCCTTTGCCTCTCCTCTCTCTCCTCTCTCACCTCTCACCTTTCCCTTTGCCTCTCTTCTCTCTCCTCTCTCACCTCTTGCCTCTCACCTTTCCTCTTGGTTCTTTCCTCTTGCCTCTCCTCTCTCTCCTCTCTCACCTCTCACCTTTCCCTTTGCCTCTCTTCTCTCTCCTCTCTCACCTCTTGCCTCTCACCTTTCCTCTTGGTTCTTTCCTCTTGCCTCTCTTCTCTCTACTCTCTCACCTCTCACCTTTCCCTTTGCCTCTCCTCTCTCTCCTCTCTCACCTCTCACCTTTCCCTTTGCCTCTCCTCTCTCTCCTCTCTCACCTCTTGCCTCTCACCTTTCCTCTTGGTTCTTTCCTGTTGCCTCTCTTCTCTCTACTCTCTCACCTCTCACCTTTCCCTTTGCCTCTCCTCTCTCTCCTCTCTCACCTCTCACCTTTCCCTTTGCCTCTCCTCTCTCTCCTCTCTCACCTCTTGCCTCTCACCTTTCCTCTTGGTTCTTTCCTCTTGCCTCTCTTCTCTCTCCTCTCTCACCTCTCACCTTTCCCTTTGCCTCTCCTCTCTCTCCTCTCTCACCTCTCACCTTTCCCTTTGCCTCTCCTCTCTCTCCTCTCTCGCCTCTTGCCTCTCACCTTTCCTCTTGGTTCTTTCCTCTTGCCTCTCTTCTCTCTCCTCTCTCACCTCTCACCTTTCCCTTTGCCTCTCCTCTCTCTCCTCTCTCACCTCTCACCTTTCCCTTTGCCTCTCCTCTCTCTCCTCTCTCACCTCTTGCCTCTCAACTTTCCTCTTGGTTCTTTCCTCTTGCCTCTCTTCTCTCTCCTCTCTCACCTCTCACCTTTCCCTTTGCCTCTCCTCTCTCTCCTCTCTCACCTCTTGCCTCTCACCTTTCCTCTTGGTTCTTTCCTCTTGCCTCTCTTCTCTCTCCTCTCTCACCTCTCACCTTTCCCTTTGCCTCTCTTCTCTCTCCTCTCTCACCTCTTGCCTCTCACCTTTCCTCTTGGTTCTTTCCTCTTGCCTCTCTTCTCTCTCCTCTCTCCCCTCTCACCTTTCCCTTTGCCTCTCCTCTCTCTCCTCTCTCACCTCTCACCTTTCCCTTTGCCTCTCCTCTCTCTCCTCTCTCACCTCTTGCCTCTCAACTTTCCTCTTGGTTCTTTCCTCTTGCCTCTCTTCTCTCTCCTCTCACCTTTCCTCTTGGTTCTTTCCTCTTGCCTCTCTTCTCTCTCCTCTCACCTTTCCTCTTGGTTCTTTCCTCTTGCCTCTCTTCTCTCTCCTCACTCACCTCTAACCTTTCCCTTTGCCTCTCCTCTCTCTCCTCTCTCACCTCTCACCTTTCCCTTTGCCTCTCCTCTCTCTCCTCTCTCACCTCTTGCCTCTCACCTTTCCTCTTGGTTCTTTCCTCTTGCCTCTCTTCTCTCTCCTCACTCACCTCTCACCTTTCCCTTTGCCTCTCTTCTCTCTCCTCTCTCACCTCTTGCCTCTCACCTTTCCTCTTGGTTCTTTCCTCTTGCCTCTCTTCTCTCTCCTCACTCACCTCTAACCTTTCCCTTTGCCTCTCCTCTCTCACCTCTCACCTTTCCCTTTGCCTCTCTTCTCTCTCCTCTCTCACCTCTCACCTTTCCCTTTGCCTCTCTTCTCTCTCCTCTCTCACCTCTCACCTTTCCCTTTGCCTCTCTTCTCTCTCCTCTCTCACCTCTTGCCTCTCACCTTTCCTC
>NW_028234427.1:17551464-17556464 GCF_977035675.1 Penaeus japonicus | reverse complement strand
AAGTACCTCTTCACTGTCACCTGAGCTATATACCTTAATAAAGGTGGTTCTACAATCAAGAAATAATTTATGACTGAGATATTCAACACTTGTGTCACGTTTGTCATCAGCCACTTTAAATGATATTGAAGTTTTTATATACATGCCTAGCCCTCATGTATAGGGATTAGTTCTCTAATAAGAAGTGCAGTCCGCAATTTTTGAATAATGAGTAATAGCTGATCTCTTGAAGGCGACACACATCATCCACAGAATGAGGATTAATGTTCCTCATTAATGTTCGAGGTATTACATTTCAATATATCCTTTGGAGCCATAAGTTATCACTTGACCATCTCCCAGGTTCGTTGTAGGAATAAAAAAAGATGCGTTGAGGGTGGGCTGTTGTTGCTCCAGGAGGCTCGAGGTTGAAAGAGGGGAGGTCACAAAAAACACCAGTACACCCTGACCTCACTCTGCTACGCCAGCATGCGAATCAGTCGCGCCGCCCCGACAGACCGACTAGGAAACATAATTGGTGCAAAATAATGATCTAGAAAAACACCAAGAAATTTCTCTTCATAAATCACACCCAGCAACGTGATCTCTTAAATGAAAATAGTGATACAGTGCAAACTGAGAAACTACATTGAATAAACATAGGAAAATAGTCTAACAAACGCAATACATAGCATAGTAAAACGACACAAAGTGACTAAAAAAAATAGTGAAACAAACGCATTATACAATGCAAAGTGACGGTTTCAGCCCTACACATGACCTCGCCTCATTCCCCTCTCTCCCCAACCCTCTCTCCCCCATACTACATGACATTTCCTGCCGCACGAACCACGCACAGTAAGCATGTCGAAACAGTCCTTTCGCTGTTCTTACCCCAAAAGAAAGCGCAAGTTGTACACAACATATCTCACAGAATAACACCAACCCCTGACCTGATCCACATCACTTCACCCACGCTTCACAGAGCGGTACCCCACAACAGCTCCCCATCCCAACCTGACCATCGTCAATTCCCACCCTCTCGCCATCCTGACTCCCTGCAGCAACAGTCTACTTCCTCCCAGACAGATGTACGAAAAGTTCACGCTACCTGCAACCTGCAAATGGCATTCTTATCCCCAGTTATGGTGAATGTTTGCTGAATGTTTTCCAATTAGGAAAAAATAAAATACACTTCCCCTAGATATTCATAATTGTGGAAATAGAATTTCTATCCTAGTTGTAGACTTTCTCAAACATTTCGAGCTTCTTATAAACATCAAGAGATATATTGAATGGACCGACACAACTCTTGCGGCATTCGAAAAGTGCAAGGCCGCCTTGGCCACTGCCTCCTCCCTCTCACACTCATGCTTAGAGGTCTCTACAAGCATTATCGTCGATGCTTCGGACACGGCCGTCGGGGCCGTTCTGCAGCATCACGTCAAAGGCCAGGAACGCCCAATTGGATTCCTCTCAAAAACACCTCAACCGAGAGAATGTAAGTACTCACTATTCAGGTGGGTGCTTCTAATATACCTTGCCATAAAACATTTTCAGAGAGATGGAGGTCACAGGTTCCATATCCTCATGACCATAAGCCTCTCTTTTATGTGTTAAGGTCTAGGGCGCCAAGGCAAAACCCGAGGGAAGAGAGACACCTGGATTTCATCTCATCCCCAGCAGACACTTCCAGCACATCCACCCGGACATCCACTGCCGATGGATCAATCATTTTTTTACGTCCTCACGATGATAGACCACTTCACCAGGTGGCCGGAAGCAGTAACAGCAGATTCGGTAGCATAGGCATTCACTTCCACATGGGTATTGTGTTCTAGAACCCCCAACGCCGTCACCCAGTTCGAGTTCGGTCTTTTCAATCACCCGCACTCTCGGCTCTCATCACAAGTGAGTGGTATGGTAGTGTCTTCACTGCCAGCTGGAAGCCCTCCTCATCAGACTATCAGGGATAGGCTGGGTAACACCAGCTTCCATTCGCACTGGAGTGCACGGCAGCCGAATTGGTCTGTGGCACAACACCCCATGCCAGCAGATTTCATCACGCCAGGGTACGGACGATCCGAGAGCTTTCATCAGAGAGCTAAGGACCTGCATGGTGACCATACAAGCACAACCTTCTTGTGTGGGAAAAGCACAGTATCAGCATTGTGGTGTGTCACAAGTGCACACACATGCTCTATGTCTCCACTTTGAGCAGTCTGCGCAAAATGGGACAAGGGGTTTGAAGATAATACACCAAAAGTTGTAAAAGGGGCTATGCCTTCAACCATTTTGATTGATTTGCGGATCACACCTTGCATTAAGGACGTTTCCATCGAGTGTCATCTCATCGGCTTCAATTTCCTTTGGGGCATCAAACACGATGAGGTTCGTGCACTGTCCTTTTCCATATAACTTGGCCTTTTCTAGGATTTCTTCATTCACTCTGACTGTTATTGATGCAAGATTTTTTTAATTCCAGGGATCCTTTTATTGTATCATAAGGATCCAGAGATACCCACATCGCCATAGGTTCTTAGTCTTTTTTTGTTTTCTTGTTTTTTTCCTTTTTTTCTTTCTTTTTTCCTTTTTTTAGGAGGCCACAGAGGTGTCGGTAAACTGCCTCTTGGCTTTCTTCCTTGTCCTTTCCTCCTTTCACTTCGGCACTGGCACCGCCACCGATGTTCACTTCAGAGAGGGCAGCAAACATGGACACTACACAGCCTCACATTTGTGCAGATGAGTAGGTATTTCCACTGGCTTTACTTTCACTGTATATCACTTCAAAATCACTGAAGTGAGCTTTTAACTGGCAGGTTTTTGAAGACCTGATTGTCAAGGTGACATAAATCCTTGAATGACATATCAAGTCGCGAGAATACACGTTTTCACACTATGGTGACACAATGTTGACTGGAGAATGACACAGAACAGTGTACATCCCTACAAAAAGCCAAGGTAAGATGTCAAGCATGTATTGAGAAAAGGGCTTAGTTAAAATGTTTACTGGCTGATAGCTAGCCAGCATGGTATTCGATAAAAGCTCTATACCAAAAGGACTCTTCTCAAAAGAACTGATAAGATATGTATAGTAATGTGTCACTTCTTTTACTCGTGGAGCTATAGAAGGCTTTTGACACTGGAAGTGATAATATACTTCTAAACAAATACATCAAAGTAAACATAGTTCCTCCCTGATTCTGGGATTTTTGTATAAACAGGTCACAATTAGTAAGGATCAAGAATGTTGTATCTACTCCAGAAACAGGGAAGGGACACAGACAAAGAGAACTGGCAGAGCGAATAGCTCTGACCTCCAGCCCATCGGCTGAAGGCATATGCATTAACAGGCTATCAATAAAGTACATGACAAGTGAATTTCTGGCTTTCCCAATTGGCAAAGATGGCGGGTTACATCTGCTGATAGTAGTGGAATATACAGACATTAACTTTCTTTATAGATAGCCTGTTAATACACATGCCTTCAGCCGAAGGGCTGGAGGTCAGCGCTGGTCACTCTATCTGTTCTTCTCTCTGTCTGTGTCACTTCTCAGTTCTGTCCTGCTGTCTGCCTCTTGGGCTACTTTCTGTGCCTTCCACTGGCAACCACAGCTGCTAGGGCCAGCTGCAGATAAAGGCAGAAGCAGACACGGGAAATGTCAGGTCAAGACTGAATGTTAGCATTATAGCATTGAATTATATAGCAACATATAATCAGTGTCTTAGGTCACATGATACGCAATATCAGTGCCTTACAATCCCTGGTATAAATTTCGAATTTTGAGCTTCATATTTATATTGTTATTAAAAGCATATTCTTTATATGGATTCCTTTATCAAATTTAAAAGCACTAGCCAGTCAATTTTCTTTCATTCTCCATCATTGTCGCAATTTTTCACTGTATGCTGAATCACAAGTGTTGAAAGTTAGCTTATTTTCTTGTACACATGAAGGTAGAATTAGCTGGATATCCTGTTTCCATGCGAAATTATTGAAAAAAAGTTAGAAGACAACTTTCACAAATCTGCTTAAACCATAAAGAAATATTTTTTTTAGATTCTGAGATTCAGCAATACGATAAAAAAAAATGTTGACAGAGGATTTGTGCAAGAGATTACTTTGAAAAGTGTCAGTAATCCAAACACAATTCATAAGCTGGTAGTCAAACTCCCCATACTATTAGTTCTTTTGAAACACTGCAAGACACTGGGTTATTTGGGTAGAAAAGGATTACTTCATGGTAAAAATTAGGATGAAACTCTTTCATTCACTGATTCATTGTTTGTTTTAGACCCGGGTCATCTTTTAAACTAACAATGGCACTTGAAATCAACTTGGAGAATCAAACTCACGTGTTTCAGAAAATTATATTTCATAAAAGCTTCACTATATGTTCCTAATCCGTGCTAAAACCATATGAAATGGTTAAGCCTAGGTGCAGCAAGTCAGAAATCAGTGTCGGTGGTTAAAATTCTCTTGAAATTCCCCTGAATTCCGCATGTCTGCCATGCTTTTCTCAGCATAAAATAAAAAGAGCAGGATATAGTTGAACTACTAATCACTCTCTAAGGAATGATCACCTAAAATACAAAGGATACTTTGTCTACTTAATTCCTCCCCTCTATACAGTGTAAATGTCACTAGTAACGGTATCATTCATATACACACTAAAGGGCGAAAGTGTAATAACATGTATAAAATATTCACGTGCCAATTAATCTGAAATTAAAGTCTCAATCAGTTTTACGGAGGGCCCAGAAACTAACCCAGGGTTTACAAGTTTATCTGGAGTAGTTGATTTCAGTGCCATACATGCAAGTATATATCATTTTCATTTCATCAGTCCCCTACCAAGCACGGCGTTGAACAAGGGGAGGCTTTATTTTGGAAAACACAGAACATTTACGCGATGCCAGCTGGATGGTGCCCACTTGACTCATGCATGGCCAGCTGATCAAGCCACCCATCTGACTGGAATAGAGTACCGAACGGGTGTGTTGTTAGCTACAAGATTCAG
>NW_028234427.1:17541464-17543964 GCF_977035675.1 Penaeus japonicus | reverse complement strand
ACTTGACTGCGGTCAATTGACTGTGGATATGGCGACCAAGGGGATGATACTGGGGATAAAAATCATAATGATAAAAGTAGTGACAGGGATTACAACAATTACGATAGTGATAATGATAATAATGATGATGATAATAATAACAGTAATAATAATGATCATGATACTAATAATAATGATAAGAACAACAAAACGAAAAACACAACAATGATGATAATGATAATGATAGTAATAAAAATAAAACTGATAATAATAACAATATTGATAGAAATAACAATGATAATAATGACAATAATAAAGATTATAACAATAACAGTAATGACGATGATGATAATTACAATAAAAACGTAAACAGTAAAAATGATAACTATGATATTGCTGATAACGTAAATGATAAAAGCAAATAAACGTTCAACGATCTAATAATGATAAGGTTAATGTAAAAATGATAATAATAGCATGATCATAGAGTAGTAATGACAATGATGGTTCCCATATTTCTTGTTTAATGATTAACATTATCATCATTTTTATCAGGATACGTTAATACTATTATAATCATTGTTATTTGCACTATCATTATTATTATTATCATTATTATTATCATTATCGTTATTATTACTGCAATTATTATCAATATCATTATCATTATTTGTAGAGTTGTATCACTATTTCTATCATCCTCATAATTCTCGTCATTATCATCATTATTCCTATCATTATCAATAGTCCTGTCAATCATAATCATACTTTTTACTCTCATCGATAGTCATTATAATTCTTGCTACCCTCTTCCTGATCCTGCTCTTCATCCTTACTATCATTACATCATCATCCTCATCTCCACCATCATTCTTATCCTCATTCACATCATCATCACCATATTTCTTCTCTTCCTCCTAATCATTATTATTATTGTCATCATCACATCCTTATACGTATTCCTATCATCAACGTCAGCATTAACGTCAGCCCATCATCATTACCATCAAATCATCATTATCATTATTATCATCATCATCATCTCCAACATCAGTTTGAAAATCCAATCCCTGTTATTTTTTTTATTTTTGTAAATGTAGTTATTTATATATCTTTAATCAATTTATAAATGGCTTTATCACCATATCACTCTTGTTGTTGCGTTTGTTGTTTATATCGTTATTATGATCATCATTACCACCGTTGTTGTTGTTGTCATTATCGTGAGATTTGGTGTTTTATTTTAATGTTATGGAAAATTATAAAAGCAATGGGAATATAACACCATCGAAAGTTGCCATATTGTGTATGCTTTCTCTCTGCCTTCCCTTAATAATGATAATTACAATGATAACAATAATGATGATGATTATAATGGTAACAGTAATGATGATGATCATAATGATAATGATAATAACAACAATAACGATAATGATAATAACAATAATGATAATAATAATAGCAATAAGAACAACAGGATCAACAATAAAACAACAATAGTGATAATGATAGTAATAAATGATGATAACAATAAGAATAACAATACTGATGATAACATTAATAATGATAGTAATAATATTGATGATAGTAATAACGATAATAATGATAATTATGAAAATAATCATAATGACAAATATAATAAAAAATAATAATGATATGGATAACCAAATTGAAAATAATAATGATAATACTATAAAATAATGAATATGATCATGATCCTGAACATGATGGTAATAAAAAAAATACCGATAATAACAATGACCAAAAAAAAATGATGATAATAGTGATAGCAATTCTAAAAAATAATACTAATCCACAAGGATAATGCTAATAATGGTACTAACAACGGCAATGCTAATCCAAACCACACCACCAAGAATGAAAAACCAAACCTCATTCAAACAGCTACGAGCCCCTCCACATCTTCAAAATCAGAATCTACGACAAACCGAGGGACGACTCCCCCCCGCCGGCCCCCGTGTTCGCCCTTCGGGACATCCTCTCGTGCAACTTCGAAGCCCACAGGAACCTCGTCAGTTACCAGAGCAACAAGATTTGGTACCTGCGAGCCAACACTTACTTCAAGAAAACCTGCAAGCGCTCCAAAAAGACGGGTAAAATCCCATCGTGCTCGGACCCGCATTACGTCAGCGAGAACTGTCGGTCGGCGAGCGTGCATCTGATCAAGGTGAGAATGACGGGACGAAAAGGGATGACCTTGATGAGTGCGCTGTGAGGAGGAGGATGGAAGGTAGGGACGAATGTGCTGGTGATGATGACTCTAATGGTGGTAGTTGGAAGGGTGGGCATGATGCTTATGATGGAGTATCTTGATGCTCGTGAACATGGCGATAATGATTAATAATCGTGATGATAAGTATTATGATAATAATGATAAGTGATAATGACGCTCAATTATGAGTGTAACTATCATAAAGCTAATCATTAATGATGACAATTATTTTAGTAATAATTATTTTAGTAATAATGGTGTATAGCAGTAGTAGAAAGATTTCTAATG
>NW_028234427.1:17518964-17521464 GCF_977035675.1 Penaeus japonicus | reverse complement strand
GATATATAGTTATTGAAATGTCTGTGTGTCTCTGTCTAGTATGTATGTATGTATAGATATACAGATAATATACATACACACAGACACTAATATACTGAAAGTATGTAGGTATATTAATATATAAATATATAGATATAAGATAGTTATATATATATATAGATATAATATATATATATATATATATACATGATATATGTATATATATATTATGGTATGTTATATATACATATATATATAAAAATATATATAAATATATATATATTTATTGATTTGACACATACTATAGATATAATATAGTATATACTTAGATTTGGATATCTATATATATATATATATATATATAGATAATATATATATATAATATATATATATATCTGTATATTGTATATATATATATAAACATTTAGGTATGTATATACATATATATAAAATGTGTATCACATACATAGATCTGTATATACATACATGTAGATGCATTACATAAATATACATTATATATATATAAATTATAATATATATATATATATATATATATATATATAAGTATATGTGGGTGTGTGCTGTGGGTGTTGTGTGTGTGTGTGGGGGTGGGGTGTGTGTGTGTATGGTAGGTGTGTGTGTGTGTGTGTATATATATAGATATATATATTAATTATATATATAGATATATATATATATATATATGTATATATAGATTATATATATATAGATTATATATATATAATATAGAATATTATTATATATATGTATGATGTATGTATGTATATCTACATATATATGTATATAATAAATAGCAGATATTGTGTATATATATTTATACATTATACATATGTATCTAGATATTGATACACACACACACAGGCGTGAGGTATATGTATATATATACTATATCTAAGATAGATAGACAGATTGATAGATAGAGCGAGAGTGAGAAGAGAGAGATTGTATATGTCTATTGTGGTTGTGTGTGTATATATATATATATATATAATATATATAGATATATATAGAGGTTGATTTAATATATAATAAATATAAGATATATATATATATATATAAGTAGTTCTATATATATATATATAGATATATATAGATATATAGATATATGTGTGTGTGTGTGTGTGTGTGTGTGTGGATGTGTGTGTGTGTGCTTGTGTGGGTGTGTGTTTGTGTGGGTGTGTGGGTGTGTGTGTGGGATGTGTGCGTGGTGTATGTATATATATAGATATATATAGTATATATATAGATATTATATATCTATTTACATTATATAATATATATATGCTTTATACTATAATAGATAGATAGATAGATAGATATATATATATGATAAGATATATGTATAATATATATATATAAGATATTATATATATATACTTATATATAATATATATATATATGTCTGGATATATACTACAACATATATATATATAAATATATACAAATATATATATATAAAAAATAATAAATTATATATATATATATATATTAGTTAATAGTATTTATAGTATATATTATATATATAGTCAATATATATATTATATACATATATAGATACTATAATATAAATATAAAATATATATATAATATATATAGATAGATAATATATATATATATAAATTTGATAGGTGGGTGTATGTATATACATCTGATACATATATATATATATATATAATATTTATATATATATTATATATATATATAGACTAGATATATATGTACATATAGATTTACATAGATAGTTCTTGTATAATAGAGATATATTTATATTAATTTAGATAGAATAAATATAAGATATATGGATGTGTATATATAGATTTAATATAATATAATATATTTATATAATATATATAAATATATAGATATATAGAGATTGTATGATTAAAGATGAAGAGAGAAAAATAAATAATTTATATAGTTAGATAGATAGTTAGATAGATAGATAGATATAATGTTGAAATATTTATATATATATAATATATAGATATAGATGTTTATATATGTATATGTAGTTAATTATGTATAATATATTAATAGTATATTGTATAGAGATATATATATATTTAAATAATATATATTCAGATAGATATTTATATTTGAGATATATATAATATATATAGAGATATATAGATATATATATATATATATATTTAATATATATATATAGATATAGAGAAGATTGATATAATTTATATAATATATTGATATATATAGATATATACATGTGGTGTGTGTGTTGGGTGTATGTGTGGTGTATATTTTTAGATAATATATATAGAGATATATTATATAGATATATATATAATTGAGACAAATAAGATATAGAGATATATATATTTATGTATATATAGAGATAATAGAGAGATAGATATATATATATATAATATTGATATATAGATATGTGGGGAGGGGCGGTGGGTTGTGTTGTGTGTGGGTGGGGTGTGGGTGGATATAGATATAGAATATAGATAAGATTTAATAGAGATATATATATTGATTA
>NW_028234427.1:17501464-17503964 GCF_977035675.1 Penaeus japonicus | reverse complement strand
CCCGGAGAAGACGGTATCACAGCTAGCATTCTCCAAGATGGAGGGAGCCTGTAAATGAAATGCTCACCAGGTTCTTCGACAGATGTTTAACAAATGGCAAAGCTCCTGAAAACTGGATGAACATTTATGTGGTAATCCTACACAAAAAAGGTGACGGAGGACATCAAAAAGTACAGAACAAATAGTTTTCTACCCATCATAAGCAAAGATACTCCTGAAACGAATGCTCAACATTCTCGACCAACACCAAGCTAATAAGATAAAGAGAAAAGTATTTAATGAACATATCCTACCCGTAATGGCATACGGATGCGAGACCTGCCCGCTAATTAAGGCTGCCGAAAACATATTCGGTTGCCCAACGGAAAATGGAACATATCATGCTTGGCATAACCTTGAGCAACAGAAAAGAGAACAAGTGGATCAGAGAACAGACCGGCACAACGAACATCATCGAAAGCATCTCAGGCAGTAAACATAGACAAGCCGCTCATATCGCACGTTACACTGATAACAGATGGACGCTGAGAGCAACGGAATGGACCCCTAGAAGTTAGAAGGATCACGAGGAAGGATGGGGAGGCAACGACCTGGAGAAGATGGGTTGAATCCAAGGAAGGGATCCTCCGAAGAGCGACACAAACCTGATCCTGATCTGATCCCGAATAGAAAAGACTTTGATATAGTCATAAGCAGTCATGGTGACGATAATGTACAACTGGAGAAAAAAAATATTGTATCGAACGCCACCTACAATAGAATAAATACCAATGAAAGCCTGGTATGTAATTGATTTGCAGTTTTGCTCTTCCCACCACGACGACGCGGAGTGTGTGTGTGTGTGTGTGCGTGTGTGTGTGTATGTGTGTGTGTGTGTGTGTGAGAGAGAGAGAGAGAGAGAGAGAGAGAGAGAGAGATTAACAACGAGGGGAATAAACACTTATTATGATAATGGTAACAATAAGAATAATTGTAATAGAAATTATATAAAAAAATATATATAATGATAATGGCAATATGGTAAAAAGAATAATCATAATGGTAATAGTGATTATAAAATAACAATTATAATAATGATAATGAGACTGAAAATTATAACGATAATACTACAAACAATATCAGGTACAGGATGTATTTGCTCGACAACAGCAATTATAATAATCATCTTTATTATCGCCATAACTGAAATCAAGGCAATGAGACAATCTACCATACTTATCATGAGTAAACATGCTTCCTAGCTGGCTCCCCCCTCACACCTCTTCTTGGCACCTTCTCTCCAACTCACCCTCGCCATTCTCAGGACCTCAGCGTCCGAGTCCCGCCCGCGACCGTGACGAGTCTGGACGTCGGATTTCTATTCACTAACGTTCTGCTCGATGATGTTCTTGCCTTTTTACAGAGGAATCTAATAAATAAGTACAATATTTTGGTCCATGAAAATAAACAATTACACTATATTCCAGTACCTTTCAGCATTCATTTAATCTCAAATTCTTCTTGATCTATTATAAATGTTACAATAATTTCTAAAGAATGGAACCTTAATCAAAATCTGCAGTAGCAATTTGGATGAAACAAAAACTTCAGGAAGACGTGAAATGAATACAAAACCCCCGGCAGCACGAATCGAGGCACAACCGTAACAATTTTATATTCAGAACGGACTAAATCACAGCATTGATACAGATTACCATGTCTTCTATGCACTTCATCAAACCTAATAAAACACTTAGATGTTTTAGAAACAAAAATAGCAAGACTCCAATTAATTAAAATAAAGGGATATTGTAGTGATCATTGACTTATCATTGATGTAAGTTGCAAGTTCATTTCTTATGGAGCTTGCCATAATTAATCTTTGTTCATTTATTATAGATTACCAACGGAGTGGGCCGAGCGGTAAGCACTCTCCGAAGGCACGGTGGGTCTGGGATAAATATTGCTCGTGAAGCTTTTTAAAACTGTTACTCCCCGTACACAAAAAGAGCCTGGGCACAACTCTTTTGCTAAAAACATGTAATCATAAAAACAAATTCATAAAACTGATATTTAATTAATCGGCATGGATATATATACATACATGACGAGAATATAACAAAACCTGCAGATACAACTGGGGCACACTACTTATCTTACAATGTGTCTCTCGTACCGTCCATTGAATATCACTGGATATTTATAACACAAATATAATGTGACCCGCAGCATCTGGATGGAGAGCTCAGTTTTCTACGCCGGTCCTGCGGCAAGCTGGAGTACCCTCGTTTCGTTCTTGACTCCGCGCTATCCAACTCCCGCCGCACTTTTTTTGTCACCTGCTTGTCCTCAGCCTTCCTTCCGCCGAGGAAATCCACTCTCTTCGCCCTTCATCCTTTCAACTGCAGGCTTACTCTCCGGCGCAACTTGGTCTTTACCTATCCTCCTTCTGCGAATGCAGGCACTTATGCTGTGAGGGGTGCTCACAGAAGGTTTTTTGAAGCCAAAGTCTGCGGTTCTT
>NW_028234427.1:17488964-17496464 GCF_977035675.1 Penaeus japonicus | reverse complement strand
ATGACACAGATTCACACACACATATGCGGGCATACATATATATATATATAATATACATGACCAATATATATATATATATATATATATATATATATATGTCCATAAATATATATATATATATATATATATATATTTTGTATATATATATATATATAATATGATATATGTATATATGTATATATATATATATATATATATATATATATATATATATATATATATATATATATATATATATATAAATTTTTTTATTTTTTTTTTTTTTTTTTTTTTTTTTTTTTTTTTTTTTTTTTTATCAACCTGTATCATTCCACTGCAGGACGTAGGCCTCTCAAGAGGGTTATGGCCGGATACCCCACCTACTGGCCCTAATTGTATCTTGGTGGGGGATATATATATATATATATATATATATATATATATAGATATATATACATATATATGTACATATATACATATTTATACATATAGATATATATACATATAGATATATATACATATAGATATACATACTGTACGTACTGGACATACATGCAAATAATGATTGTAAACATCTGTGGCAGCGGAAGGTAATCAATCGAATGTCAGACAATATTCGACTGTCATTGAAAACGAATACATTGCGAGCAATTCACACGGATTTGTTGTGTTGCTAGGTGACGTGTTGTTGATCCCTTAACAACTCATAAATAAATCGGAAATGAAAATCCCATGAACAAAAAATGTAATCGCTTCTATGTTGCTGTATAAATATGCGCACCGAAACGTAAGCAAATTACACAAAAACACACTCTCACATATAGTTCCGATACCATTTATATAAAGTATCGCTTATTGGTAATGATATTGCCACTTGCTACTCAAGTGCATGGCGTGTATTTTGTAATTCAGGTATTTGCAAAATACCATGAAATTGAACCATGGATGTTACCAAGGGCGTGGCATTGCAATGACCACCCTACTACAATCCCCATACATTATCTTTGAAGGCAGTCGCCAACTGTTGATGGCAGTTGGGGCTTCCGCCTCTGCCTACCATGGACTTCCACCATGGAATTGCAGCAACAACCTTCTTCAAGATAATATGAATATAAATGTAGTTTTATTGTTTTGCTTTTCCCGTAATTCTATCGTTTTAATCTATAGTTTTCAATTTTCAGTCATATATTATTCATATCAAAAAGCTATATGTTATCGCCTTTGAGGCATTAATCAAGACTTTCTAAGGTGAATCAAGGACGAGGCTGCAGGTAGTCTCTCTTATAGAACAAGTGACCTCTTTCTGTAAGCGAGATATCCTTGGCGGAAAGCTGCAGGAGAAGAGGAACGCCTGCTAAAGATGATGAAGAAAGAGGCCACAATTGAGCCTTCGTTAATGTACCTTATCATGCAGGTCCCTTATATCATGGCGAAGATGAGAGGATTCAGGTCAAAAGCTAATAATTTTGTAAGATCAGTATCATGTGCCCCAGTGATATATGCGGGCTATTATATTCCTTTCATTTGTGTATATATATCCAAGCTATTGAATTGAACATTAACTTCAAGTGTTTCTTGGAGCATATTTCTTACAAATGAACAATTAATCAGTCATCAGGCACACGCCCAAGAGCTCGTTTCTAGCCACGCGGCCCCTCATAGCGAGCCGCCAGGCAGGGACATGGCCCATCTCTACTTCCTCGTGACATTTCTTTCATGTTCCACAAGCGGCTGGACTCGGTCGGTGCAGTCGTTGGTTTGGATCATGGTCGAAGTGTATTTGATATAAATGCCGATTGACCAACGGTACTAAAAGATGAAAGGGCTTCGACCTATTTGCACAATATAATGAAGAATGGTTAGGTGCTAGCTAACATGTAGACGAGGGAAAACTTCACGTATATGTATGTATCAATATATATAATTAAATATGTGTATGTGTGTGAATATATACATATATAGATATAGATACAAATAAATATATACATATGTGCATATATAATATATATATACTGTACATATATATATATATATATATATATATATATATATATATATATACAAATATATATATGTGTGTTTGTGTGTGTGTATGTGTGTATTGGTATGTTAACATACACACTGCATACACAAGTAAATAAGCAATGGGGTTGATAAATTTTGATTACTGGTTATACTTGTCGGAAAAAGTACTGGCTATATGAATTATAGAATAACACAATGGCTAGTTTGTAGACAGTCTTATGGATTGTTCCATTACTATTGTTTACCTTTTTTTTTTATTAATTTGACAGCCGTTATGAAAATGGTTCTTTTCCTTCAACTCCTTGCCAGTGGTCCACATGTAAACAACAGAGCTGTCTTTGAAGGCACTTGCATGCCATTCAATGCAGTTGGAATTTCCGCCATTGGTTACCATGGACTACCGTCATGGAACTGTAGCAACATCTCTTTTCTTTATCGTAATAGTACAAGTATAAATGTAGTATATATCATCTCATAATTTCATTGCTTTTGTTTATGTTTCTTTTTCAACCATTTGTGATAATTCATTTAAAAAAGGCTGCAGTTACTCAACGGAAGAAACTACAGGTCAGCGCCTTAAACACATTAATCAATTCTTTGTTTGGATGAATTAAGGATCAGGCTGCCGGTACTTTGTCTCACAAATACACAGGTTAAGTTGTATATGACAAGTGTACTCTTTCAGAGATCATTTAAGGCAATAAAGAACGAAGCCACAATCGAGCCAGTCTTGATTTATCTAATGATATTAGTTCCCTAAACCGTGACGAGGAAAAGAGGATTCGGGATAAGGGATAGTGATTTTGTAAGAAAGGTAATCTTAGGTCCGTTATCACATGCAAGCTTTGTTTTATTCTTGTCAATTATGTATAAATATATATGTGTATATATATATATATATGCATATATATATATATATATATATATATATATATGTGTATATATATATATATATATATTGTAGTGTAAGGTATTTTTCTTGTGCATGAGCATGCTTGTGAATCCTGTTTTACAATCAGATGTGGCTGACGCCGAAGAGATCGCATCCGCCCTTCGTTTCCAGCTACCAGGGTTCCAAGCAGGAGCATGGTCTATGTAGTGGGCCTCTGACAGTTCAAATCTCAGTGAAAATCGAGAAATATCCAAATACTGACTTTACTCTCTCCCGCAGACGAGCTCGGAGAGTTTTGGTTCTTTTTCATTTCCGAACCCTTTATGATTTTGCTTTCCGTTACCTCTTGATTTTACTCTCTTCAAAGATTTTATGCATAATTTTAATGATATTCCATTCTTTTCTACATATATCTGTTGATTTTGCCAAGACCGAGGCGCCTTCAGCGCGGTGCAAAGACTCTCTCTTGCGCTGGTACTGAAGGGAGGTGTGCCGCCCTCGCTCGGACTACTGCCTTTCGGATTCCCTGAAGGAGTTTATCCAGGGATTTCAGCCAAGCGCTTGATCGCGACCCCGTAATTATTTTGGTCTTCATCGTCTATATAGGTATTTTCATGCGAGTGACTCGACCGGGTCATTGACTCTTAGGACAGAATTATTGACAAAAGATGTCAATAGAAAACTATTTTTGTGAACTGTTACTCTTAAACCCATGGTAGTTATTAATTGATACAGATATAAACTTTCCGTTTGTATCTTTATTATCAATGAACAAAAAGTATGATACAAAGTCAAGTAAACTGAATGGAGTAATACATATCTATACACACACATAAAAGGAATTACAAAGTAAAACGGTGATAGAGTTAGCTAAAATACTTTAAACTAAAAGGTGTGATGATACAAGTGAAACTATCCAGCTGGAGCCATCTGTGAGGGTGATATACCCACACCTTCGCTCCTCTGACAAGGACCGCCCATTTCACGCTATTTCGCTCACTCGAGCAACAACATTCGACTCGACACGCACACTCACACACACGCTTGCTATTCCTCCTTCCTACTATTCTTCACACACGCTAATTCTTCAAACGAGGCAATACATTCATTCCATACGACAAGTAAATGGGTGGGGGCTGTGAGACCGTTACTACTTTCATGCAAACGCTGAGTGGGATCGTATATATTCATATTTATTTATTCATATTAATTGATCTACTTATTTATTCTTATATATATATATATATATATATATACATATATATACATATATATACATATATATATGTATATTTACATAAGTATTTATATATAGATACAAATATATATTTATATATATATACATATTTATATATATATTCATATATACATATATATACACATATATATATATATATATATATATATATATATATATATATTTATATATATAAACATATGTTTATATTCATTCATATATATGTATATATGTATTTATATGTGTTATATATGTATATTTATATATCTATATTTATATATGTATATTTATATATGCATATATGTAAATATATGTATATATACATATATATATATATATATATATATATATATATATGTATATGTGTATATGTAAAATATGTATATATGTATGTATATATATGAATATATATGTATTTATACATAAATATACATATATACATACACACACACACACACATATATATACATATATATATATATATATATATATATATATATATATATATATATATATACATATATGTATATATATGTATACATATATATGTGTGTGTGAATATATATATATATACATGTAAGTATTTATATATATATATATATATATATATATATATATATATATATATATATATATATATATATATATATGTAAGTATTTATATATATATATATATATATATATATATATATATATATATATATATATATATATATATATATATAAAACACTAGTGTAATGACTGAGTAGTCCGCCCCCCCACCTCTGCTGCCTCAAGACACATTTGATCGACTTACCTGAGGCACAACTGCTCTGGCCTCTGTTGCTTCAGTAGGTGGCCTCTGCCAAGACTCAGAAGGCTGGAGGCGAGGTCTTTGTCTGGTATGGCGAGGAGCCTAATGCCTCAAGGATTGCTGCAGTCCAAGTGATCCCCTTTCCCCCTCCAGATAAGGATGACCACACCCGTCAGTAGGTTAAACGGAACAATTTATGGGCTATGAGCTCAACACCAGACAAGGATGCTGCAAATACTTGTTGCTTTATCGCCATTTCCTTTGGAGAACATCTCTAAAACTTTTAACAGGTCATGAAATACTTTAGTCAAGATGATACAACTCCACCCACGTCAATGCGTACTGTCATCGGCTTAGCGTCATACTTTCCATTTGATTGTATAAAAGGGTATAAATGACACTGAATAATTTCCACATAATTAACGCATGCGTCGTTATCTACTCATCAGAATTACATATTGTAAGTTGGGTGTGTGTAGTAGATGTAACCCGGGCTTATATGCACTGAAGCAAGCTCGCCTGTGTCAGCATGTACTGACTTGTGAGAGTCTGTGCCAAAGACCTGGTGGTTACCGCCCAGACACGGCGGTAACCACCAGGCGACTGAGGAAGCTCACAAGCTTGGATGGGGCTCGATCTGCCGACCACAAGGATGGGAGGTCGGCACGCTAACGACTGCGCTATCTAGCGGCTGTACTATAACAACTTTTAACTAACAAGAACATATATATTAACTAGGAGCTTACAACTCAGCTGATTCCCATGACCGCTCGCTCGTTATCCGCATGATAGACGTTGCTGTGACCTTAGATAATTTGAAGCGGCCCGACCTGGTGTTCTCTTCCATTGTGATGTATGCAGCTTCCATCATTTTCCTTTTTAATTTGTTTAATCCTTCATGGATCACTTTGGCTCACTTCCAGTCTGGTAGATGTCCTGCTTCATCTACGCATACCACCATGGCGTTGGATGTTCTGTGGTGACGGACGTCAGCTCGATGTTCGCTGATTCTGGTACTGAATCCACATCCTGTTTCCATAATGTGCTTTCTCGCATCCACTGCATGGTATGCAGTATAAGGCACTGTCAGGATTCTTTGTGGATGGCGCTCTGTCACTTACTAGGTCACCTACTTATGTACCAAAAGTATTGGCGATCTTTTCGGTGCTTCGAAAATGTTTATTAACCGCCTTGGAGATGTTTCACTGAGGCAGCACTAAGAACTTAGATGGGGAGGAGGGTTCGGTTTTTGACCTTTTGAACTCTGCCTTATAACTTAGTTGACCCATACTGCGCCACTATCTACATATTTCCTGTCGAATGTGGTGGTTAAACTACATGCCACATCATCTGTCGACATGATACAGAAAGGAACAAGCAAGTTAAGTTAATCATAATTACTTCAATTTTGTTTAAAATTGACATATATCTATATACGTACAATATCTATACACCTCTACCTCTCACTCTACTCTTTTGTCAATGCCAATCATCAATGCAATTTTTATGTATTGGGCACTTCTCTGTGACTTCATTCCAGGTCTGCAAGTTGAAGATTATTCAATGAGAACGGCTTGGCAAACCAGCCTTATCAACCCTGTCCCGACACCGTCATCTTGAGGACCAGCGCGCCTTCGCAACTGCATGGGGTTTCGTTGCACAATCAGGATGATCAATCACCTGGGGTGTTGAGTCTTCATTGTTAACAGTGAGAGATATAGTAAATGGTCATGCTTTGCAAGTCAAGGACGACTTGTAGTAGGTGGCCGAGCGATATGAGGATTATATAGTATGTTTATATATGATATTAAATACATCAATATATAAATATTACATAAATATGAATATTCACATATATTTATGTGTATATATTTTACATTATTAATAATTTCAATACTTTGTTCATAGTTAAACTATGTGTATAACCCTGCAACTCATTTAGTCAATTTTTTTTTTTACACTGTAACTTACGGTCAGAGAGTCTGCGCGAAGGCTCGGAAAAATGAGAACCCGGAGAGTCATTGCATGCGCCTCATCGTATTTGGTGTATCAAGGCACAGCTGGTCCGTCGACGTCCAATCGATGGTGTCGGCGGGTGTAACGCCACGTCTAAAGGTGTGATCACAGCTCTTTTGGTCGTAACCGAAGACGCTTCAGTCGAGACTTTTGGCTGCGCCATGGATGTCAGAGGTCATAAGATGAGACGCCCAAAAAACTCTAAGAGTTCCTTCCATGCAAGTGTAGTAACGCTAGGTTGGACTGTTGGCCAGAGCTTATTCTTGAAGCTTGCTAGCTGCTGCCGAGCCGAGAGGGAGGAAATATGTAACTGCTTCCTGTAATAGGAACCTTGCATGGTAGAGTCAGGACTGAGCGCGGAACCAAGACTCAACTTAATTCTAAAATACTCTTGCAATCAATAACCTGAAGTAAGACCATCATTGCCTACCAACTGGTGGCTCATGCATGTAGGGAAAGAATGCGAGCAGGGAAAATCGTTCTGAAACCTTCTACTCAATCCTAAAGTAAGTTGCAACATATGCATTCTTTTAGTACATTTACAAATACATTTGCCA
>NW_028234427.1:17468964-17471464 GCF_977035675.1 Penaeus japonicus | reverse complement strand
TCAACGGTGGATTCCTGAACACACTTTTAGTGTGTAAGAAAAGTAAAATGTTTCTAAAGCGAAGCAGACTTCTATTCACTTAAAAGAAAAATCTTTCAAAATCTGCACAGATAATGCATATGTATAAATGCAGCAATTCATACCTTGTTTGGAGCGTCAGTTTCTAGAGGAAACTAAAATGATATACATCACCTGCATGGCAGTCCTAATACATTTTTCAGAATATGAACATCGCGAATTTTTGGCTGATAATTCTACACACCGGCAAGGGTCCTGGCAGCTCCCACAAAAAGAGACATGTAAGATCATCTACACATGAATCGGCCCTGTGAACCCAGTTCTCAGCCACGTGAACACAACTGCATTACTCTTACAACAATTCAGGTCATTTTTAATCATGCAGTTTATTGCCAGAGGTATGGTTCCAATATTTTCTTCATGTCTCATGAAGAAAACTCCTAAGTTGGATCTCATGTCATTATGTAAGAGAGGGAGACAGGCTTCACAGGGCCGAGTGCAACTGCCCTCTAGTTAGTTCGTTCGTCCCTCAGATACAGAGTCAACTTCCTTAGTACTGACATCCTTATCTGCTTCCCTCACAACTTGGTGTGTGGGCTTCCAATGCACTACGAGTGTCAATATAAGAGATTGAACTGGTGTCTGAGAACCTTAGTCTCCTTGACTGTTGTCAGAATGGCGAATAATTCTAGTGAGGAAGGAACTTGCTTTTGCTCCCTGCTGCAAAACAGGCAAAAAAAGAACCTCTTAGATAACATCCAAACTAGAGGATAATTGTAAGTGTATTCTAAATGTCATTGATAACAATGGAATTTAAGGCAACTTATCCACCCATATCTTAAACTTCCTATAACCAAGAAAGTTGTTTATGAAGATGGGTAATGCTCCTCCTCTCATTGTACAAGGTTGTTTATATGCTACCCCCTTTGTTCCATAACTTTTAGGGTTATGAAATGTAGGCTAAACACAACTAATGTAGGCTTATCACTGTGCGATAGCGGCTGCACACACCTCACTCATCACAGACTATCAAACTGGTAACCTAGAGGCTTTCTGCCTTATGTGATTTCGGAACCTTGTTAGTATCTACATGCCCGTGAATGACGCACGAAGCTGTTTTTCTTACAAAATTAACAGCTTTCAGGAGTAGATGCATATATATGTGCATACAGCATGATGCCATACTTGTCAGGAAGAGCCTTCAATAAAGCAAGAGAGCACTGCCAATTTTTTGCAATGGTACCACATAAACTCTGAACGAAGGCGTTAACAGGTGTAAAATAAAATGATACATAATATAACTCAAACCTCGCAGTGGGGGAGCCAGAATGATCATGCCCATTCGGGATAGTATTCTCAGCTTTTTAGTAGACTAACTAGGGCCTAATCGCCTTCGTCTAAGTGCAAAGACATCAAACTGTGCTCATCGAAGATACGTATCAAAGTCACCTTGTACTGCATCTTCATCCCTCTTTGCAATTTTCTAAAGCAAAAGGTCTGTAACACTGTAGTAAAATCTCATTTATTTCATCATTCTTCTGTTTTATTCATTTCAGAGGCCGATATATGGATTGGAACAAGGGCCCGGAAATGGCTTGACGGCAGACCCATTACAGAGGCTGAGTGGCAACCAAAAAGACCAAATGGAGAGATCTCTGACTGTAGCAGGATGAAGCAACTTACAGGTTCATACAGATTGAATGATTGTGAGTGTAGTAGGCCATATCCATTTATATGTGAAATAAAGTTCTGATGATACGACACACACACACAGGTGCATTTTTTACCACACATTTACCTAAAATTTTCACTAATCTTAAAGTTGAAACATGTACAGCTTGACCAAGCAGTACCTATCACAGGCACTTGATGGGAGGCTCAATACTTCATCATGCACACACATTTATGGCAGTCATATGAGATGGCCACGAAAACACAAATGCATACACGCAATTTAGATTATTTGGACAGTACCCCCAAACGAACATATCACATTCCCTTTATCATCAACCAGATGCAATTAACGTAGAACTGCTGTTCCCACATTCATGAAGCACTTCACTATAACCATAATTTAGGTGTTAATGCCACAACTGCTGCATTTGGACTGAACAGAGAGTGCAGCTGTCTTTTGCTTGTGCACTAGATGGTATTACAATAGTTCTGACACTGTAGAAGTATGTATACAGTTAGAGGTAGCAATGTTACGCCGAGAACTGTGTCTGTTATTAACGACCATGGATCTTGGATCTGATAAGGATGAGGATAAGTCAGATTTGTGGAACAGATGCTTTTGCCGGGCTTATTTGCACGATGGCGAGCCCCCCTGTGTCAGCATGAGAGTGTGTCAACGAGTGTTGATTTGATCTGAACTCGGGCCTTACCCACCGTATTGCCCAGGCCCGTCGGTGACCGCCAGGGGTTAGTGGAATCTGACGAGCTTAGGCGGGGTTCCATCTGCTGACCATGTGAGACCGGCGCG
>NW_028234427.1:17461464-17463964 GCF_977035675.1 Penaeus japonicus | reverse complement strand
TGTATGATGTATGTAAAAAAATAATAGCCAAATTACCAACCATATCTAATCCTTTAAACAGGCGTGACCGGAAGTCAAGATTTGGGGCAAAGTGGGTAAAAAAATATGAATATGCTTGTTAAGGAGAAAAAAAATTAATCCAATTATCAACCAAATCCAGTCATTCAATTGATTAGAAGGCGCGACATGAGTCAGATCGGTTGAGACTGGAAAAAATAATGTTAATGAGAGCTGAAAGAAATAATATATATATAACATTGACCTAGCGGTCGTTCCGTTACGGAATGGGTGATTTACCTAAATAATTGTATGATAGACCATGCTTGTGGTCGGTAAGATTATGCGTCAAATTGAACTCGTCCCGTGGGGAAACGCTGTCTTAGCTCGAGATCAAAGAAAAATATGATGAATTATTAGACTATGCTAAGATATTTCATTTGCGTGGCCGAACTTGTCCATCTGAAATAAGGTGCGCGTAATAGCCAAGATCGGGGCAAACTGAAAGAAATACCATTACTATGTGCATAGCTAATAAAAATGCGGAGTTAGCAATCCTGGAACGTCTGATAAGTGATAAGCGCGCTATATCTGTTTGAGAGAAATAATTGTGACGTCAGGTTGTCTAGATCTACAAGGCGCGGCGCACCGGAGTGCGAAAAAATAACCCGTAATTCACAGTTTTATTCAATTTTGATACCATAGTTAACCGGAATTAGGGTGTGAGATGCATATGCAATGGGCGTCATGCAATGAAGGCCCGATAAGTGAGATACAGTGGCTGGATAAAGGCAAAATTAAGCTGAAAAGCTATAAAATATGAAATGATAAATAAACCTTTTCCTGACTGTCCTAACGAACGTTGCGTTCAGTAATATAACGATAATATAATGGTATTCTGATTGACCAATAAAATATTTTGAAAGGTCGGAAACTCGGAGAGGCCCATGATGATAACACATTTGCTTAATGTTGTCGAAGTCGACAATTGCTTAAAATTAAAAATAATGACAATCATATATGATGATTAAAGTTACTTGCAATTAAATGATAGAATATGGAAGTAACAATAATCAATAATGCAATGAAAATGCAAAGGTTGTCAAATATGACTCGACAATGAAATAGGAATTAAGCTAAGAAATAAACATGCATCTGTCAACATTTCTAACTAAATGAGATGATAAATCATAATACGAAGTGATGAAACATGTTAAGATATGAAACAATTGTCATAAAGATTGCAATGAATTAACTATCATAAGTACACAACGTGATAAAAATAAATAGAATTATCAAAACATTAACTGTCGAATGTTGGGAAATATAGACATTTCACACAGACAGAATAAAATGTCAATCCATTTATCGAATGGCGAGTAATTAGGGTGAGGTCAGATAGTGACCGTTGAACGATTCTCAAATGACAAAGGATGTCATGTTATAGAAGATGTAGATATATAAAGTCATGCATTAAGGAATACAATACAAACGTATATGCAGACAATAGAATAAAAGAAAATGTCATTCACACGGGCAAGAATGACATAGGGTAAGGTCACATGTTCAGATTGACCATACGGATGGGTCACGGGTCAAGTGAGGGCTGGTCACGACCTGGCCAGATATAAAATACATTTAATCAAATAATAAAAAAAAACGAATATAATAAATGCTAACGCAAGGTGAATTACATGTACGCGAATACATAGTATAAATCATATTCAAGAAAAGGAAAATATGTGAATTTACAATAGAAATAATGCTACGAGATCAAATGACGAATGTGAGGCATGCAATTAGGGAATATATTTTTGTTCGAAGAAATTCGACATGTTAAATTTCGCATAGGAATGAAAACTTAAGAAAATCACTCATATATTAGAAATTCCACAAGAAATTTCGAATCATTGCCATAAGAATATGATGTGTTTTACGGTTATTTACTTAACTAACGCACAGAAAAAAAATCATGCACTGTAAGTAGGAAAATGTAATCGTAATTTCACACAAGATAACGTAGAGAAACAAAGCAGAGAATGCTGTGATAAAACAAGTAAACGAACATAGTCCTTTTATTGGTTTCGTATGAAAGGTTCACGTCACACCATTATGTGAATTTCTACGGGAGTACGAATAACGTTGAAAACATAACAAAGACAACGAATAACGTACACATTGAAAGACGCATAAAATAGTGATGTGAAATTACGTTACCGAATGTAATCGAAAAGTTATTTAGTGAATAAAAAAAAACACACAGGAGATACATGTATCCAGAACCTTAGTTGACTTACCTTCAGTTGCCGAAAGGAGAGAAGTAGCTTCACTGCGAGATTGTCGTGTTCCTCTTAGTGCTGACGTTGTTCACAATCACAAATATACACTTAGACAATAATAAACGTGGCGATAAATTGCCCCAACCGTTACCGTATGAGGTGGGATAAATAAGGATTATTTAAGCACGCGCGAGCGGTACACGACTTAAATAAAAATTAGGTTA
>NW_028234427.1:17456464-17458964 GCF_977035675.1 Penaeus japonicus | reverse complement strand
TAAAGCAAAAAAGACGAGGTAAAAGGGTAAAAGTCAAAGTAAAAAGAAAAGGTAAAAAAAAAGTAAAAGCGGCATAAAGGTTCAACATAAAATGTAAACTTAAAAAATAGCACGTCCAGATGAATTCACTTAGGCAAATAAAAGGGGCAGTTCAACCTTGTTTCAGTATCTCCTGATGTAAATCCAAAACGTAAATCCAGAGCAGATAAACACAGAATATCACGTTCGTTTATTTTTGTAAAACATGGGGGTTATATGACCTCACGCGGACGGAGGCGTAGCGGTAAAAATAAGGTTGAATAAAATACCATGATCATGAAATGAGGTTGCTATCCATACAATTAATAAGACAAGTGCAACCGAGCATAAAAATCTATCAACAAAAAAAATAAAGAATGAAATTAAAAAGAAAGTGGAAAGTTTGAACAACCCTAATACTTCCTGTGCTGCAGTTACAACTAACATGATATCTAATGCAAATAGTGTCAGTCAACAACTTGCAGCAAAAGATAAGGAAGTTGCTGAATTTAAACACCCGATTAAAGAATTAAATATAAAAGTGTATCAACTGACAAAAATGGTCGATGAAATGGCTGAATCAACTCTAACGGAGGTTGATACCGAACGACAGAGACCACACCTCCCCGCCCTGGCAGCCGGTTACTGCGAGGACTTCCCTTGGCTCTCGATCTGTTTCTCGTGAAAGGAGCAGATCGCATTCTGCCAGTCGTCTCCCTCGCAAGGAGGAGCGGAACGTGGAGGCTACTGTCTCCAAAAATTCCCGAGAGAGGCCCTCGGGAAGCGAGGGAGAGGAGGAAGCGCCTCCCTCCCAAAAGAAAAGAAAAACTGGTGGGCAAAGCATTTCCAAACTCCATAATACGTAATCCACGCATTTACTATCATACAATGGAACTGTCGAAGTCTTAGATTAAAAATTATTTTCCTCAGATTATTAGTCTCGTCCTATGTTAGATTAGATTATCACTCAATACCTATTCAGAATGATGCTAAATGTATTGGTCTACCTTTTGATAGTAGACTAAATTGGAAAGACCGCCTTGGTCAGTTTAATAATAAATGTTAAAAAGCACGTAATTCATTAAAGTGCATTTCTGGACACACATGGAGAGCTGATAGAAAGTCTTTGCTAATGCTATATAAATCTTTGATTAGGTCAAAGTAGATTACGGGGCAATCGTACATGGCTCGGGAACCAGCTGGACAGGGGTACCTCCCCACTGTCTCAGACACGGCCAGCTTGTGATGACGTATGCCGCCAAAAGAGCCTGAGAACCGAGTCACCCTAACATGAATGCTTTCCTTCGGTATGTATGCCCGGAGGGACGTGGCGTTAGGCCTCAGGTGGGGTTGAGTCATCCTATCCTGAGTCATTGCATTTGAATCTAAGACATTGGAAAAGTCGGTATGGATCTCTCTACCATCGATGCCAGGTTCATTCCGAGATTGCGCCGTGGGAAACTCCTATTTTTCCATCTTGGTAGATTGGATACCATCAGCTAAAGCCATGGTAATGGAGGCAGTTCATAGAGATTCTTATTAAATTTCTTTTTCTCTATCATTATTGAGAATGTGGGTGCGGGTGTATCGTCGACTGGATGCCAGTTGAGATTCAGACTGCTGAATCATGCTTCGATCTTTCTTGATGAACTTTTTGCTATTGTTAAAGCTTTAGATCTTGCCCTATCGATGACCCATGATAAAATAGTCATTTTTTCAGACTCGTTAAGTTCACTTAAAGCCATTAAATCCATAGAAACGATCAAAAAGGAATTACAGAATAATATCATCTGTACGCTACATAGTGTCAATAAATCCGTCAAGCTGATATGGGTACCTGGTCACTCAGGTATCTATGGCAGTGAACAGGCTGACAGACTAGCCGGTCAACTAGTGATCTGGACTCTAGTATAGTCCGCACGGATCTCAGGTGTTTTGTTTCCTTTGTAGAAGCAAATATGTATCTCTTGGCAAAGGAGTGGACTAACCTCCCAACCAACAAACATAAAATTGCAGTAGAACCGTGGGACACAGAGCACAGAAAATATTGGAGGGAGGACGTGGTATTGGCCCGCATTTTGGGTCAATGCCACACGCCTGACACACCTCATTCACTATTTTTAGAAGAATTCCCCTCCACAATGCGCCCACGGCAACAGAAATCTCTCAATAGCCTACACCCTTAGATCACGCCCAAAATATAACAACCAACGACAAGATATGAAAAAAAACTATTTGCAAATCAAAAATATTGAATTCAGTATATCAAACCTATCAGATGAAAGATAAAACTTTATGACCTTTTCTAGATTGATGAGATGAAATGCAACCATTCATTTCTGCCGCTTGTTGATAGCCAATAAATCCAACAAACAAACGAACTGATCGCTAGTTTCCCTCTTCCATCCAGTTATTTGTAAGGTGCTCTGAGCTAAGCAGAGTAAACCCATTACAATTACGTTACACATGCTCTGCTGAGAAA
>NW_028234427.1:17448964-17451464 GCF_977035675.1 Penaeus japonicus | reverse complement strand
CTAAACACTGGTCACCCAACTGCCAAGTTCGTCTCTGATTCGTTACATCTTATTGTTAGATATATGCCTCCAATACTAACGAAGTCAGTGAGTCATCATCCGAGTTGAACGGAGTCTTGGCCCTCTGGCCAGCTCAGTCATTCCTACATACATGAGCCATGCACAGACACTCGAGTTCTCTTCTTCGATGCCTATATCATTGCAAGTCAATCTTGAAACACTCATCACTAGATGGGATTTATTGATTATTCAAAATGAATTGTTGTGCCCATTTCTGAGATCACTTCTATTATGCTTTCATTTGCAAAACATTATTTCAAAATGTACTAAAAGAATGCATAATGTTGCAACTCATACTTTGTTTAGAAGGTAAGCTTCCAGGGGAAACAGAACGATTTGCAATACCTGCATCGCATTCTCCTCCCAGTGCACTTTTCAGCACTGAAGGGAGGCACTTCATGGGATTTTGGTCTGATAGTTTTACAAACCTTTCCACTACACGGGTAAGTGAGGGGCTTCATATCCTACTATCATCCACACATGAATCAGCTGTGTGTGCCTAGTTCCAACTTCTTGTTGGTTTGGATATGTAGTCTTACATCAATGCAGGTTATTTATGAACTTACAATAGATTGTTAGTTAGCGTTGAGTTCCATTCAGTTCCATTTTCTGAATACCATGGCAACTTGAAGTTACCCATTTCCTCCCTCCCTCAGCTCGAAGAAGCAGTCAATGAAACTGGTTTAAAACAATTTACCAGCATATCTCAACCTAGAGTAAACTTACCCTTGGGTGTACTTTTTCCAGGAAAAAACTATGACATGGTAATAGACATTTCTATAAGTATTGTCAGAAAAAGAGAAAGAAAACATAATTGATTATATGATAGTTTAAGGAGAGGTAAATTGGGATACTGTAAAGCATTGAATTGTACCCTCTTTTCAAACTACTTGTCCCTCCTAAAAATCCAATTGAAAGCTTTTGCAGGAATATTTGGAAGCTCTTCATTAAGTGAGATGCATATAATTAGGTATATTATGCAAATGGAAAGATGTGAAGTAAGATTTCGTTCGTTTTACATTTGAGTGGTTTTGAAAAATATGCAAAGTAATACGCTTCTCATGACTTTAACGAGTTGCATCATGTTGATGTCAGGAAGAGCATCCGATAAGGCGAGTGGGCATTCCATTCCCGTATTCCATACAAGCTCTGGTCAGAGAGTTCACAGTTGTAAAAGGAAATGGTATAGAACAAAAGATGTCAAGATGAGGCAGCAAGGAACAGCATGTCCGTTCGGGATAGTCGTTAGGCTTCAACTGATCACTCAACATGACCTGAAGAAACCTATTAGTGAATGACGGTGTATAAGTATATCAAACGTTATTTCTTTAACTTAGTGACACATAGTACATGTGTGACTTAATAGTCGAAAGTAAATCTCTTTAGCTGCTTGTGAAATTGCAAACTGGCTTGAAGTGGGTATATGGTCTTCCATAAAGTCTAGACTGAAGCGTTTATCTTCGGTACGAACTGTGGCTATCAAAAGAGATCTGTGAGAGTATCAAAGTCATTTAGTGTGGCATCTTAATCCCGCAGTGCTGTATCTACAGCAAAAGGTATGTAGCGTTGCAATTCTCTCTCTCTCTTTGCCATTATTATACAATTCTATTATTTTATTCATTTCAGAGTCTAACATTTGGGTCGGAACAAGGGCCCAGAAATGGCTTGATGGCAGACCCATCGCAGATGCCGAGTGGGCATCAGTGGCACCAAACGGAGATGCCTTGGATTGTGCCAGGCTGCTGATCCAAAGCACAGGTGTATATAGAGTAGATGATAATATATGCACTAATACATACTCAGTTATGTGTGAAATGAAATTCTGAAAGTGTTAATGTGATAACACATATACACACACGTAAACACACACACACACACATATAGACACATTCACACACACACACACTCACTCACTTAGCAAGCAATTAGCTAATGTCTGACTAATCTAAAAGTTGAAACGTGTAAAACTTGACGAAACTGTATCTATCACTTGCATTCAATGGAAGCCTCAAGTGTCTCATTCCGTCAGCCATATGATATGGCTATATGGCCACGAAAAGACAAAGGCATACACACAATTTATATTGCTTGGGAAGAACTCCAAATGAACAGAATACTTTACATATTTCATCAACCACATGTTATTTACGTAGAACTGCTTTTCTTTCATGAAGCACTCTACTATAACCACACTTTCGGTGTTCGTGACGCAACTCCCGCAGCCAATAGTGTATTCCCCCTCGGCCGACGGACCCCGCGGCTTAAGTTTGCTTGATGGCGTACGGTACCTCTGGCACTGTGGATGGTGGTATGGGGATGGCGGGGAGACGGAGTTACGCCAAGAATAACTTGTGTCTGGCATTATCGTCTTTGGTTCCCAAACCTGGTGGCGATGATGCTGATGGCAGTGACGATAGTGTTTGTGATAGTGATAGTAATA
>NW_028234427.1:17436464-17443964 GCF_977035675.1 Penaeus japonicus | reverse complement strand
TTCACGAACACGCTGTTGGTAATTCACTCTACGCTCGATCAAAACAAACGGGATGTGAGGGACCGTGTGTTTATCAGCCGTATTCTATGACGTTTTCTGCGTGTCGTGGCCATGTCATGTTCATGTTATGTCCATGTCGTGTTCATGTAACGAATGCGGTAATCTAGGACGCAAAAGCGTGGCAAGTTTGCGGCAGTTGCTTCAGGTTTACCAACCGTTCCAAAGTTAACATGTTTCGGATGAATGACACTGTCCAAACGACAAATTCATAAGAGAAACAACAATCATAGGTAGCAGTAACATAAGATACTTCAATTTTGGTATGAATCAGTCGTTGTACTTGTTCCTAGTTAAAGAATTGACAACCATTTCACGAACGCGCTGTTGGTAATTCACTCTACGCTCGATCAAAACAAACGGGATGAGAGGGATCGTGTGTTTATGAACAGATCTTCCTTATTTTATCTTTGTATATACTGTACATATATGCGCATTTTTAATATATCATACATATAGATTTAATGTATACATATTTCATATAATTATATGCTTTAATTTTACGTCCCTGACTACTTTTACCATTCATTTAACTTCACTCTCCTTCGAAAAGTCCGCCAAAAGGTAAACAAACTCAAAATCAGCAGAGAATCCATGTTTTCCTAAAAGAGTTTGTAATCCGTGTCTAGGACAATGATGCCTAATATAACCAATATAGGTATTACTTTTCAAACGTAGTATGCTCATATGAAGTATTGGTAAGAAAAAGTACAGTAAAAATATGATTTTTTTCACTCGTGTAACTATCGTGACAAGCCTACCCCCTTGCCACGGAGTTTCCACGATTGTTCCAATACTTTCCACGCATTTGCCACGAATTTGCCACGCTTTTGCCGCGAACCCGCGCTTCTAGAATAAGAATCGCGGCATGTTCATGTCATGTACACGGCGCGCTTAGGGACTTAGAATATGGCTGTATGAACAGATCTTCCTTATTTTATCTTTGTTTATACTGTACATATATGCGCATTTTTAATATATCATGCATATAGATTTAATGTATACATATTTCATATAATTATATGCTTTAATTTTACGTCCCTGACTACTTTTACCATTCATTTAACTTCACTCTCCTTCGAAAAGTCCGCCAAAAGGTAAACAAACTCAAAATCAGCAGAGAATCCATGTTTTCCTAAAAGAGTTTGTAATCCGTGTCTAGGACAATGATGCCTAATATAACCAATATAGGTATTACTTTTCAAACGTAGTATGCTCATATGAAGTATTGGTAAGAAAAAGTACAGTAAAAATATGATTTTTTTCACTTGTGTAACTATCGTGACAAGCCTACCCCCTTGCCACGGAGTTCCCACGATTGTTCCAATACTTTCCACGCATCTGCCACGAATTTGCCACGCTTTTGCCGCGAACCCGCGCTTCTAGAATAAGAATCGCGGCATGTTCATGTCATGTACACGGCGCGCTTAGGGACTTAGAATATGGCTGTTAGTCTGATGATCAGTATTCAAGAAAGAGATGGTCCATTCTTTTACCAATGAGTTTTGGAGCAGGTGGAAGAGAGAATATGTTCAGTCTTTACTGTCTAGTGATAAATGGACAAGAGTCAACAGAAATTTAAAGGAAAATTATAATGTTATTGTAAAAGAGCCAAATCTGCCCAGAAATTCGTGGAAACTTGGGCGTGTATCTGAAGTCTTGCCAAGGAAAGTTGGTGTTGTAAGAAAAGTTGATATTGATATATGTTAATATATGTTAGTATATGTTTATATACCAACATATAAACGACCATGACGACATAATGTTCTGTTTCAATTATTTTTTGTTCTTATGATTCCACCGTCTCGGTCTACTTCTTTACTTTGAAGTAAATAACAAAACGCGGAAACAGTTGAAATGACGCATGGCATCAGATGATCGATCACCTTCTTGCAAGCGTCACGCGAGTTTATAATGATATGCACATTTGTGTGTGTGTGTGCGCGCGCGCGCGTTTGTGTGTTACTGCATTCTACCATCTTTCACGCACGCACACACACACACATATGTGTGTGTATATATATATATATGTATATATATATATATATATATATATATATATATATATATATATCAGGGAACTAATCTCAAAGTTAGGGCGCCTGGCGTTTGTCTGTCATCTTTCGGTATACATTTAGGTTCGGATTACCATCCACGATCGTGAAGGGACCTGTACCTTGTGCAGATACGATAGACTAAACCATCACCTTTGTGGAAAACCTGACAGTAGGCTCAAGGCTGTCAAGGTGGCCGGACACTCAGTATTTAAAGCATTCATTCATCAGATATGGGTATCGACTTTCTTGTTTTGACCACAAGACGGGCACCACTGCCACCTACCCAGCACTATGACGGCCTTTCTCAATATTGTAATCAACTAAAATTATGAAGTTCATTTAAGCTCATTAACATTATCTTCTTTGCACTCGGTCTGACAGATACGCCGCAGGTCTGTGGAAAAAAACAACTTTTTTTTTCTATCGTGTACAAATCCAAAAATCACCCAAGCGAAAAATCGTGAAGAAATGCAACAGCGGAAGGCAACCTGTGCTTATGGCTGCGACTGCCACCGGAGAGAATGATGCTGAAGTGGATATCACTGGAAATCCTCTATTTTTACGCGTTTTAATTCATGGTAGTATAAGTCTGTGGATTGGTGGGCGTATTTAAGAAACCAACACGATCTCCATGGATGACAAGGTACGGTCATGAGTTGGCGCTGTATTATTGTGAGTTGAGATATAGCCCAGGGGTCGTAAACAGGGTGCCAGTCTTGCTTAGTCGCCAGAGGTAACTAAATTCATTGGAGAGTGTCTCGGCCGATTTAACTGACATGGCAGGTTCATCATAAAAAAAATCGTCTGCTGTGGTGAGTGGACCAGCCTCACAATCAACAATAAACACAAACAAAACATAGAACTGTGGGACACAGAAAAGTTGGAAGGGAGGAGGTGCCACCAGATCAATCCACCTGACTCCATATATTGAAGAACGCTTCCCTCCACAATGCACCCAATGTATAATAATAAACTGCTATAAATTCAAAAAGTACGGACAAAGCATCAAAAACTGCTGCAGAATTATCGACAAAGTAACACTTCTGAAATAGACAAAATTTCATGATCTTTTCTAGCTTGGTAAGATAATGGAGCCATTGGTTTAATGATCTTGGCATGTGCCAGTAAATCCAACAAGCAACAAACATAAACAAGAAGGGCACGAGACCCCCGGAGTGGCTTGTTCTCTCGTCTTTCTTTCTTATATTTTGTGATTTTTGTTTTGGATCTGCTGTGAGTTGTAGCTTGACGGTCGTAAGAAAGTAACTATAAGTGGTAATATATTACTCAAGATGATTATATAATCGAGTTTGATTGAACATTTGAATTGGTGATCTCATTCTTATTGAATTTTCTTTTTATATTATTATAACTATGAAGGGGGTTCCCGGAAACTCCGTGTGCGAGTGGAAATACTTGCAAAATAAACATTTTATAGTTCCCACCCTTTTAATGAATCACCTTGTGAATTTGAATATCTTTTGGTCTTCGTAGTAAGCTATTGACAAGCTCACTGTGTCATGTCCAGCAAGTTTCTCGGGTTTTCTGATACGAGCTTGATCAGTAAAAAAAAAATCATTATAATGGAAGGATATCTTAGTTAAAATCCATTACACATGAGGGAATTCCCACGCCCGTCCTCCGCGCTCAGGCTACGTCATTGCCACTCTTTGACACATCATCTTTGACACTCTTTGACACATACACAACATACACTCCATCACGCATATTTTCTTATCGCTCCTTTTTCACTCTTATTGTCACACAATTATCTAGATTCCCGTAAAAAGCACTCGTTCCCGTACGTATTAAATGGGTGGTGGCAGGACGCTAACATTTTACAAATCTTTTGACGGTGTAGAAAGCGAGTGAAAATACAGGTGTGAAGACAGACGTCCGGTACAGCGCCATGTGTTTTGAATTTTAAACTAAATCTATTTTATGGCAATTATGGTTATCATAATGATACTTTCCATTATCTGGCACTAAGTATAACAATTAATTAAAACAATCTGATTGTTATATACAATATATATATATAGATATAAAATATATATATATATATATATATATAAGTATATATATATATATATATATATATAAAAAATATAATATAAATATATATATATATATTATATAATATATATATAAATAAATATATTATATATATATATATATATATTATATATATATATATATATATATATATATATATATATATATATATATATATATCACTCGGATATGCTGTGCTTTCATTGCTCTTTGTAGAAGCTCTCGGAGGCGTTCTGGACAAAGCGATCTCTTACAAGCAGGATTAATCAAGGTGTATGACGTCACCGCCCACGCTGCATTATAGGATTCTGCTCGAAGTGCCTTGTACAGATTTCATGATTATGATTATTATCGTCAATATCGTTATGATTATTTTATTGTTATCATTATTATCATCATTCTAAATATGATGGTTATTATCAACAATGCTGTCATTATCATCATCATTTTATTATCATCATTACTGTTGTTTTGTTTTTGTTGTTATCTTTATTATTATTGTTCTTATTTTTGTTGTTAATATTATTGCTATTACCATTATTGTTGTTATCATCATTATATTGTTATCATTGCGATTATTATCATTATTTTTATTGTTCTTGTTATCATTATTATGATGATCATCATTATCCTCATTATTATTATTGTCGTTATTGTCATTACTATCATCCTTTTGTCATTTTTGTTATGAACTTTATCTTTAACTCATACTTATTTTTTTCATTATTATTGTTGCTGTTACTATTCTTACCTTTATTATTACTACTGTTATCATTATCATTATGATCACCCTTATCATTACAATTATTATTATTATAATTAAGATAATTATTATATTATTATTATTATTGTTATCATTATCATCATTATAATTATCATTATTGTTATCGCCATTCGTATTATCAATATTGTTATCTTTATTATCATCATTATCATAGTTATCATTTTTTACATCATCCTCATTATCAGTGTCATAATTCTATGTCCATTACCATTATCGCTATCATCCTTATGAAAATTAGCGTTATTTCTATTGTCATATTTATCATTAACGTAAGTATCATTCGTGTTATTGTTATCATTTACTTCCATTATTAACGTCACACTTAAATCAATTATCAACACTATCAGTTTCCGTCATTTTATCAGAAAGTATATCTATTTTGATGTATCTTTATGTATCAATTATTCTAATATCATAGTATAGATGCATAATAAGTGGTAGAGTGGAGGTTACATTTACATCAATTCAATTTGTTCTTTTTCATAGAGCTGTGATTTTTCATCATCACAATTACTGTAGTTATCACACACGCACACACACACATGTACATACAAGCACACGCACACACAAATACACACACACAGACAACCACACACACACACACACACACACACACACACACACACACACACACACACACACACACACACACACACACACACACACACACACACATACACTAACACAGACATCCGCAAACAGACAGACACACACACATATATACACACACACACACACACACACACACACACACACCCGCGCCGCGCATACACATAACGTCCCTGAGGTGGGAGGAGCCAAACCGACAGCCATGTATTTGCATACTAAGCTCTCATTGGTATTTATACTATTGTGGGCGGAGTTCGCTGTCATGTGATTGTTTCTTTTGTTCCGGTTTTGCATTATCGTCACTATGACTACTAATGGCTAAATTAAGGTGTTTTCTCTAGAATTCTTTTTGGAAGAATTCTTATGTTTCGGAATAACCCTCTGTTTTTATTTATTTATTTTTTTTTTTTTTTTTTGCTTTCTCATCTTCTCCCTCTTCCTCTCGTTTATTTCTTAAGACTTGTAGATTTTACTCGTGGACTTTCTTTTTTTTCTTTCTTTTTTTTAACGCCTCCCATCGCTCTAATTCCACCCTTATTTTCTCTCTATCCATATTTCCAAGGTCCCAATTATTACTCTTTCTTTCTTCATATATTTCTGGATTTTTTTTCTATTATCACACTGAGTCACCGGTATCTATTTCACCTTACCTATTGTAATATTATAAGGATCAGTTAATAAGAGACGAATAACAAGAATTTTTGCGATCTTAACTATTAGTTTTGTTAAATAAAGTTCCTTGTAACTGATCTTAAAATGTACGAATGTTTTTCACTACTAAGAATTTGCCCCCAAAGAGAGAGAGAGAGAGAGAGAGAGAGAGAAAACTAAAGTACATTCCGTTTTCGATTCTTAACGTTTGGTAAGTTCCAAATATGAATATGTATGTATCATTTACACACGCACACACATAGATATATTATATATATATATATATATATATATATATATATATATATATATATATATACATATATATATACATATGTGTATATATATATACAAAAATGTAAATATATGCCAGACAGTGAATAACAAAAACAGGAAAATTTGGCATCTCTACCTCTTCCTGTTGGTGAAATATATACAGACATACACATATACATGCATATATATATATTCATATATATATATATATATATATATATATATATATATATATATATATATATATATATATATATATATATATATATATATATGTGTGTGTGTGTGTGTGCGTGTGCGTGTGCGTGTGCGTGTGCGTGTGCGTGTGCGACTGTGCGTGTGCGTGTGTGTGTGTGTGTGTGTATGTTAGTCCTGGAAAAAAACGTTAATTAGACGGTGAAGTTGTTAGCATCAGGACAGTGTATATAAAATAAAGGCATGCTTATGTTGCTTATTCAGGTGTGTGCGTCTGACCGATTTCTCGGCACTGGGGATAAAGAAAGAATCTTGCAGCTTCAACTTAGTTCAACACGCAGATACGCGGAGACGGTTCATTGGCGATGCCACAACTGGGGCCGGATACTCAAAACTCTCGCAGTGTGCGATCTCATAGCAGGTTACGCTCTCGTAAGGTACAATGTCTGTAGGAGGTCGTAAAACTCCTGTGCTCGGAGAAAAAATACATCGTAGGTATCTCGTAACCGAAAGTAAACATCGTAGCCGTAGTCCGATGGGATGCCCTCAGATGGCAGGACCAATTAGAATTGACCAATCAACAGACGTAGACGTAATTACCAATTAGAGGCCACAGTCATTAGGGGGAGGAGCTAGAGACAGATCGAGAAGAAGAGGGAAAGAGAAAAATAGAGAGAGAGATATATAGATAATTAGAGTGGCTCCAATGGAAGTTGGGACCTCCACAAGAACCCCTGCATGGGTTCACAAGGGGTAAGAGCTCACAGTATGGCCACCTTACGGAGCACTGTCAGCAACACCAGATATGTCATGTGT
>NW_028234427.1:17426464-17431464 GCF_977035675.1 Penaeus japonicus | reverse complement strand
GGAAGGTTAACGGAAAATAATGAAAAGCAAATTACTAAGATAATGATTATTTTAATCACATATACAGTAGTTACATTTGAGTAAATGGAGCTTCAATAAAAACAAAAATCATATGGAAAATAATCATCATGTGAATATACAAAAAAAGCATCATATGAAAATTTACAAAAAAAATTCAATCCATTTATATAAATATCATCGTGAACCACAGAGGCAAATCAATTGAAAACGGAAAACACATTGCGTAACATTTCTTGAACCTATCATCTGTTACTCTCAGTACAGTGTCTTAATCAACCAGAGGTTTCAAAGCTAAATCCTGGAGTACCATAGCTTCTATATATACAATTTACTGAAGAAATGTTGGTGTAGCAGGTAGCTTTGGAACCACTGGTTTGTCATGATAAGATCAAAAGTTGACTCCATAGACATGATGCTGTGACGCCACTATATATACATATACATATACATATACATATACATATACATATACATATATACATATACATATACATATACATATACATATACATATACATATACATATACATACACATACACATATACATATACATATATATACACATAGACATATGTATATATATATATATATATATATATATTTATATATATATATACATAAATATAATATTCCCTCTCCAAAGACAGTACTCCTTTTAAAAAATCCATAAATGTCGAGGGATGGTAATAATAAGTTCAAGAAAAGACGGCTTATAGAGTCAATGTTTTAGACTAATATCAACGTCGTCCTTGAAGCGAGCTGCTGCAAGGATACGAGCCAGACGAGGCACGAGCAGAGAGCCAACCGCAGAACCACCAAAGGTCTTCGTTCAAGGGGCTCGGTTGAAAAGGGCGAGGAGGGGTTGGCTTTCCGGTAGTTGGGTTGCGGAGGAAGGTTCCACTTGTCAATAGAGAGCTGGGTTGGAAGGGGGAGTAGGGTTCGAGAAGTCAAGAAAAGACTCGGTTATGAAAGGGGAATGGAGGGGGGTGGGGGGAGTGGTCAGGAAAGAGTGGAGTAGAGTGGGAGATGCAACAAAGCCCCTTCTGTAGCTGGCTCTTGGTTACTGTGGCAGTGTATAACCCAAAGGCCTCTTGTTATTTGGGATGTACAGTGTCAGCAGTATGCAAAACACACATACACATACGCACACACACACGTACATAAACATGTACACGTACGCTTGTCTTCGCACTCGCTAAATGGTATTCATCAGTTATATATGTACACATCATCGGCCAACCAATATGGCTGGCGAAAATGGGAGATTCCCAATCAAACTTCAGTAAAAAAAAAGAGTTAGTAATTGACACGTGACCAAGACTGTACAGACGGATATAATGTGGAGCTGGTGAGAGTGTGGAGGAATGAGGAGAAAGAGTAGGCAATAAAATTAGGGAAAACAGAAAGACGAGGATAGGATACACAAAAGGAGGACCTGAGGAGAATTGGAATACTAGAGATAGTCATCCCAACCATACCGCACATATGCCACGCCTGCGTCTACATACACGGCAAGGCTCCGAAACTTCACACTTTAAAAAAAATATATGATGGAAATAAAAAAAAAGAAATGACAGTAACTGTACAAATTGTGACGAGATCAGTGACTTTGAGCCGACAAAACTTAGTGCCGTTCTTCACAAGACTCATTTTCCTATTTACAACATGTAGAAAATAAGATCTATTGAGTACTGCCTTCTGGCTCAGAATAGCTGATAGGGTCACTGACATACAAACGCATTATTTAAGTTCCTAGACGTGTGTCGGGGGGGGGGGCAAGAGAGGGATGGGGTGATGGGAGGGGAAACTCAGCATTATTATGCAACAATTTATATTCCTTTTAAAAGGAAGGAGTGTATTCCTTAAGCACCTATACCCACATGCAGGCTTTTCTGGTTCAAGTCAGTTTAATTTTCGACCGGAAAATTAGACAGACGAGAAGTCGTAGCGAGAATATAATATATGTTTACTTCTATATTTGCTCTTCTTCTCTTTTAGTTCCGCTTCTTTTTTCTAGAAGCCTGAATAAAAAACCCCGGGGCGAGAGTAAGGTCAGAGAGAATCTGATAATGAAACAGAAGACTTCATGAAGCCGCTCTCGAACAGCCATTCGAGACAAAATGGGTTGGTGAACTTCCTCTTGAGAATTGCATTCTTCTTACTTCTATATTTTTTTAAAATTTCTTCTTGCATGACCTTACATGCCCTTTAGTCCCACTCCCCCACGTACATAGCACGCGGGTGGGGCGGGGGTGGGGGGAGGTAACCCCGGTTGGGGAGTGGCAGACGTCCGTAGATGTGGGAGTAGGCGGACTCAGTGAAGTCAGAGTCTGTAAAGGAAGATGGAGACAAGAGGCGTTAGAAATGCTTTGGGACGCTTTAAGGAAATGGAGGGGACTGGGAGTGGATTTTGCTCGTTTTCTTTATGATCTTACTGTTTTATTCTTTGTTATTTGTTATATATTTGACAATGAGGGATGGGCAGAGTTTAGCTGGCCTTACATGACCTTTGGCAATTATCATATACATATACTTGGACATATTTTTTTCAGTTTAGTGATCTTTCTAATATTGAATTCTGTACGTATGCTATAAGGGCAGTGAAGGTTACAACAATACATTCTTACAAACAATACAACGAAAAAAATCGATCATATACAGGATGGTGGTGAAGGAGATACAGAATCTACCCACCACACCCTCATGCGCATGCCCTACCCACGCCCACATGGCATGCAGTTTCATGACGCCCGTAGTAGATATGTCACCATGCATCTATAATTGTGAACTCTAAGTGATTCTACTTTATCACAATCTACTGGAAGGTCTACTTAAGCACAAAGGAAAGAGCGAGAGGAGAAACAAAAGACTCGTAGTGTTTACTGCTGCATGCATAACAAGAGGGTAATGAAGAAAGATAAATAAATAGGCAAGTAAAATCTATCTTATATACGTATGTATATGTATACATACATATATATATATATATATATATATATATATATATATATATATATATATATACATATATATATATACATACATATATATACATACATATATATATACATATATATATACATATATATATATATATGTATGTATGTAAGTGTAATTATATATATATATATATATATATATATATACATATACACACACATATACACATATATATATATATATATATATATATATAATATATATATATATATATATATATGTATGTATGTAAGTGTAATTATATATATATACATATACACACACATATACATACATATATATATATATATATATATATATATATATATATATATATATATGTATGTATATATATACATATATATTTGTATATATGTATACATATATATATTTATATATATACATATATATATATATATATGTACATACATACATATAAACACAATGTACATATACATATACCAATTAATATTTACAAAGATTTTCTGTTCACACTCGTTTTCCTGTCTACTTTAAACGAAGAACGTTCCAAGGCTGACAGAGTCGAGCTACCATGCACGGGTACCTCCATGCCTTCAGCATTAAGAATGATAACCCTTCCATCCTTTGCCAAATTACAAGGGCTTAAGTAAAGCCTACATATATATACACACACGTTTCCTGAAGGCCAGCATTTCTATCTGCATGACTTTTCTTAGGAAGGCCATTCATGATAGCTACATAGGGGGACCCACAATTTTTTTCTATCTTATTCATTTGTACAAATTTTCTATAATACAGGGGGAAGGCTGGGAGGTATTTCATGAGCTAAGTATAAAGGCAATATTGCTTAAATTATTACACATTTATGTACTGCAATGTACTGCACTCTCTGGAAGCTATGAATCACTAGAAAGCAGGGGGTATGGGGGGAGGTCGAAGGAAAGGGGCTTACGAAAGAAATTACCATCTCTTTGACCCTCGGCCAGCTCTTCTGATAAGGTAAGTTGACAGTGGTGATGCTGCACACTTTTATATTTTTTTTGTCTTTTCCTCCTTAGTTTATGTTCAATCCACGATGAATCTTAACACAATAGATTCTTGTATATTCCAGTAAATAAAATTTATTGGCTTGCCAGTGAAGGAATTTTGATTCCCATGAAAAAAAAGGCATAACACCTCAAGGCTAAACATGAACATAGTTCTTTAAAATAACTTATTTTTTCCATTTGTGTAAAGGGAGGGGAGGGGGTGTTGGAATATAACAAATAGAATATCCATACTGCAATCACAGTCTCATCACCGTGCTTATATATCCGTATATAAGTATATATATATAGGATGGAAGGACCTTACCTAGAACAGAGCATATGTTGGTGCCCTTCTTACACGCTTCCACTGTTATTTTTGATTTAGTCACACTTCATGAGTCCCAGTACGTTTCCCATTCAGTTTCTAGGAAAGAGCGGAAGGATGCGTTAAAAACTTTTCTCTTGACAGTTTGTTCTTCTGGTCGAAAGAGTCGTAACAGTCGTTTCAAAAGTGCTTCGTGTGAATGGGTGGTTTCCTGCGTAACGAGTCCGTCGGGGGTTCTTGTTTTGTTTTTGTTTTTTTCTAATAAATCTTTACCATTATGCATCATCTTCTGGTTTCTTCTGAAGTTCTTCGAGTTTCTTTGTCTGTCGTCGTATTTATATTAAGGTATTCGGTCCGCGAGTCCATGGTAATGGGAAGGGGGGGAGGGGTACTAAGAGATTCACTCGCCTTGTCTTTTACGATTCATGAATGAGTGAGAGCAAAAGGAATTTGTATATACGTTTCTATACATACATACATACATACATACATATATATATAAACATATATGTATGTGTGCATATATATACATATATATATATACACATATATATATTCTTTATCGTCGTTTTTATCTACATTGCATTTATCTTCTACGGCAAAAAAATAAAAAAAGTGAACGTACTGAATGGTGTGATGCAAGTGCATATTTACATCCTAAAAT
>NW_028234427.1:17401464-17413964 GCF_977035675.1 Penaeus japonicus | reverse complement strand
TAACATTATTAATAAAGATAATGATAACATAAACAATAATAATGATAAGAATGATGTAATGAGGATAATAATAACAATAACACCATAAAAAAAACAGTAACTTACTTAAAAAAGCTAATCCTATCTTCCACTATCACAAATTATCTTCTGTAAAACCCTTTATTTTGTAATTACTTTCCTTGAGAATTTGGTTGCGTGAACTCTTAAGAATACTAAGAACTAGATATTCTTTATTTTTTGTGATGCTGGCGAGGGTGATCACAACAAATAAATCAAGCAGAGAATAACTGACAAACAAAGAAACAAATAAAAAAAACATATAATACCCATGTACCCCACGACCTTTACCTTTTTTTTCCTTTCTTTTTTGTTTCCTTCCAAAATGAAATGAACGCCTGCTTGTAGTGTATGCGTGCGTGCGTGCATGTGTATGAGCAAGGTCAGTGCGTGATCCGAGGTAAAAGGTCAACCGAGTATCTTTAATTAACCTTTCTGGTTGATTTTTTTCTTCTTTCTTTTCTGTCTTTTCCTTTTCCTTCCCCTTCGTTTTTTCGTTCCTCTTTTAGGCGGATTTGGGATTTCCTTTCGTACTTTAAGCATCTGTTGATTTCTCTAATTCAATTTGTCAATTGATGTTATATATATATATATATATATATATATATATATATATATATAATTACATTTATATATTTATCTATACATATGTATATATATCATATATATTAAATTAATAAATCTATATATAAAACACATGGATGTAAATATATATCCACATATATATATATCGATATGTGTGTACATATATATATATATATATATATATATTAAAATATATATATAATATAAATAAATATATTATATATATATTATATTATGGATGTGTGTGAGTGTGTGTGTGTGTGTGTGTGTGTGTGTTGTGTGGTGTGCGTGTGTGGAAGGGAGAAGTAAGAGAGGGGGAGAGGGGGGGGGGATAGAGAGAGAGAGAGAGAGAAAAGAGAGACGAGAGAAGAGAGACGAGAGAGAGAGAGAGAGAGAGAGAGAGAGAGAGAGAGAGAGAGAGAGAGAGAGAGAGAGAGACAGCGCGCTAGCTGGCGACGTGCAGGCCAGACTTGGGTTTCCGAGCCCGAGAGAAGTTCGAGTGTGGGCGTTTGGGTGTGAGTGCGTGGGCGCGGGCGGCGAGGGGCGACGTCGCGTTGGGTGATGAGTCACTAAAACAGGGCGGGCGTTGTGACCCCCCCTCCTGTCTTACCCCCTCCACTATCACAAATTATCTTCTGTAAAACCCTTTATTTTGTAATAACTTTCCTCGAGAATTCGGTTGCGTGAACTCTTAAGAATACTAAGAACTAGATATTCTTTATTTTTTGTGATGCTGGCGAGGGTGATGGTGGTAGTGTTGGTGATGGTGATAATGATGATGATGATGATAAAGATAATGATATTGACATTGATATTGATAATTTTAATGATAACGACAATAAAACCCAAATCACAACAAATAAATCAAGCAGAGAATAACTGACAAACAAAGAAACAAATAAAAAAAACATATAATACCCATGTACCCCACGACCTTTACCTTTTTTTTCCTTTCTTTTTTGTTTCCTTCCAAAATGAAATGAACGCCTGCTTGTAGTGTATGCGTGCGTGCGTGCAATTTATGACAATCCATGCGTGAGCCAGTAAAAAGGTCACCGTTACTTAATTCACCTTTCTGTTGAGTTTTTCTTCTTTCTTTCCTGTCTTTTCTTTTCCTTCCCCTTCGTATTTTTTTCCGTTCACTCTTTAGGCGGAATTGATTTCCTCCTTTCTACTTTAAGCAGCTGTTGATTTTCTCTAATTTCAATTTTGTCAATTATTTATATAATATTAATATATATATATAATATATTTATAATATAATATACATTTATATATTTATATATACATATTAATATATACATTAGATAATATTAAATTAATAAATCTATATAAAAACACTGATGTTAATATATATCCACATATATATATATCGATATGTGTTACATAATTAATATATATAATATATAAAAGAATAAATATTAAATATATTTATATAATATATAATATATATATATATATATATATATATATTATGATGTTGTGGTGTTGTTGGGGTTGTGTGTGTGTGTGTGGGTGGTGTGTGTGTGTGTTTGTGTGTGTGTGGTGTGTGTGCGTGTGGAAGGGAGGGAAGAGAGAGGATAGAGGAGAGAGAGCGAGAAAAGAAGAGAGAGAGAGAGAAGAGAGAAAGAAAGAGAGAGAAAGGAGAAGAGAGAGAAGGAGAGAGAAAGAGAGAGAGAAAGAGAAAAAGAGAGAAGACAGAAGACAAACAAGACAGAAAGAAAAGAGAGACAGCGCGTTTGCTGGCGACGTGCAGGCCAGACTTGGGTTTCCGAGCCCGAGAGAGGTCCGAGTGTGGGCGTTTGGGTGTGAGTGCGTGGGCGCGGGCGGCGAGGGGCGATGTCGCGTTGGGTGATGAGTCACTAAAACAGGGCGGGCGTTGTGACCCCCCTCCTGTCTTACCCCCTCCATCTCCCCTCATCCTTTCTTCCCCTCCCCCCTCCCTTATTCCTCCCTCTCCTCCTACCCTTCTTCCCCTCCCCCTTCCCTCCCTCCATCTCCCCCCGCCCCTTCCCGCCCACTCGTCCACCTACGACATCTGTACAAGCGTTCGACATCGACATCTGTTTTGTCTGGCGCCCACAATGTAGGGAAACAAGCCGCCCACGTAACAGGCATAGATTTCCTGGCTTTGAACACCCCAAAAAAATGAATGAATAATAATAAAAAAGAAAATAATAATTGCTTTTGAGAGGGGCGGGGGGGGGGGTCTTTCTTGTTTTAATCTTCCTTTCTTTCTTTCTCTTACGGGTGCATTACCTGTCCTCTTTCATTTCTTTCCTTTCTAAGTAAGATAGAAGCATATTTCTTTCATTTTCTTTTGCACATTGTGAGCAGCTGTTTATGCGGGGGTGTGGGAGGCAGACGTTGCAAGGTCACGCCCACCTGGGACATGGCGCCCACTTGACCCCTGGGAGACGCCCTATGTTACCTATCATCGGTCTTGGTCCGTCTTCCTGTTTGTCTCTTTCTTGCCTTTCTCTCTCTCTCTCTCTCTCTCTCTCTCTCCCCCCGCCCCTTCCCGCCCACTCGTCCGCCCACGACATCTGTACAAGCGTTCGACATCGACATCTGTTTTGTTTGGCGCCCACAAGGTAGAGAAACAAGCCGCCCACGTAACAGGCATAGATTTCCTGGCTTTGAACACCCCCAAAAAAATGAATGAATAATAATAAAAAAGAATGTAATAATTGATTTTGAGAGGGGCGGGGGGGGGGGGGTCTTTCTTGTTTTAATCTTCCTTTCTTTCTTTCTCTTACGGGTGCATTACTTGTCCTTTTTCATTTCTTTCATTTCTATGTAAGATAGAAGCATATTTCTTTCATTTTCTTTTGCACATTGTGAGCAGCTGTTTATGCGGGGGTGTGGGAGGCAGACGTTGCAAGGTCACGCCCACCTGGGACATGGCGCCCACTTGACCCCTGGGAGACGCCCTATGTTACCTATCATCGGTCTTGGTCCGTCTTCCTGTTTTGTCTCTTTTCTTTGGCCCTCTCTCCTCCCTCCCCTCTTCCCTCTCTCTCCCCTCTCTACCCTCTCTCTCATCTCTCTCTCCATTCTCTCCCTCTCTCCTCTCTCTCTCTCTCTCTCATCTCTCTCTCTCTTTCCTCTCTCTCCGCCTCTCTCTCTCTCTCGTCTCTCCTCTCCTCTCTCTCTTTCTCTATCTCACTCTCTCTCTCTCAATCTCTCTCAACTCCTCTTCACACTCCACTCCCTCCCTCTCTTTCTTCTTTTCTCTCTCTCTCTCTCTCTCTCTCTCTCTCTCTCTCTCTCTCTCTCTCTCTCTCTCTCTCTCTTTCCCCCTCTCTCTCTTTCTCTCTCTCTCTCTCTCTCTCTCTCTCTCTCTCTCTCTCCCTCCCTCTCTTTCCCCCTCCCTCTCCTTCCTTCTCCCTCCCTCTTTCTCTCTTTCTTTCTCTACCACTTGCTCGTTCATTCACTCTCTTTCCCTCTCCCCCACCTCTCTTTTCAAAGGAAATCCTCGGTTATCATGTTCGCATATATAACCCTCAACATCCTATGAAAAATGGACAAGTAAAATAGAAAGAACAAAAATGAAGAAAAAAACAGTCGAAAAAGAAATATATAAAAAAGAAAAAAAAAAGGACAAAAAAAGAAAATAAGAAAATAAGAGCAAAGAAAAAAGAAACAAAAGGAAGAGCGAGAAGAAGAAGAAGAAGAGGGGGGGGGGGAATAAAAAAGATCGAAGACATACAAGGGAAAAGGTCATCCCCGGAGACGCCTCGAGGCCCGAACCGAGGATGAGGAACACGACCAGCTATATCCTTGACCTTCGAGGGAGACGGGGGGGGGGGGGGGAGAGATATAGAGGGGGGGAGGAGGAGAGAGGAGTTAAGGCATGAAGGCGAGACAAGGAGTGGGCGAAGGAGGGAGGGGAGGGAGAGATAAGGAGGGAGAGAGAGAGAGGAGAGGGAGGGAGTGAGGGAGGGAGGGAGAGAGAGAGAGAGAGAGAGAGAGAGAGAGAGAGAGAGAGAGAGAGAGAGAGAGAGAGAGAGAGAGAGAGAGAGAGAGAATAAACGATGAAGAAAGGGGAGCTCTTATATCATGCTAATATCAGGAGATCCAAAATAAAAACAAGAGAAACAAGATGCACAAGGAACGACACTGTGCAACATAACGTAAACCAGAAACAAAATCAATGAACCTATAAAGTAAGTTGCCCCTCCTCCTTCGCCCCCCCCCCCTAAAAAAAAGAAAAAAAAAAAAAAAGAGAAAAAAAAACAGCGTGAGAGCAGGGCTGAAAAATGTTCCTCGTGGAGTGTCTGTTTCCCAGCTGGAAATTCCTCCAACGGTTCTCCAAACGGATTCCACCTCCATAAAAAAAAGCTCTCGGTCGTCCTCTTCAGTCATCGCCTTAGTATTTCAAATTTCGGAAATCTCATTGTGTACCAGGAATAACCTCGAGATAAAAAGACTCGAAGAGAGAAAGAAAGAGAAGAAAAAAAACGAGGAAGACTGATAACTATTGTGTAAAAAGAAAAAATAATAAAAAAATAAATAAATAAAAAAAAACGGAAAATACCGAGGAATCATCTCAGACCAAATTTCAGTAGAAACGGTTAGCCTTACCCAATGTAAATTAAGATAAAAAAAAACGTAAAATATAATTCAATCGCGTAATCCTAACGAGAAAAAGATTTCAGCAAGACATTCCTCTCTGGTTGGATTATCAAGAAAATGTCGACACAACTAAACTGTCCTCCGTGTTGTGACGTCACTAGCCATTTCCCTCGCAATGGACTCCATGTTTGGTATCAACACTGACTATGCCTTATATCGCCTGTCATCGCCGACATTCTTATCCTTCGGGTAAATATCGAAACATTTCTCTAAACTATATCAAAGTGGAAGACAACTGATATCAATCTAGACGAAAATTGATATCAAATTGGGAGACAATTAATAACAAACCAGGAACAAATTGCTAATTAACTTCATACTGGGAGCAAATTTATATAAAAATAAAAACAAATCAACATCAAATTGGATGCGAATTCATACGGAAGTCGGCAAAATAACCACAACGGAACTCGAATGACAAGATAAGCCTCTTAGCAATTATCTCTCACGTATCAAAAAAAAAATCCAATAGCCACGTAACCCTTAGTGTCTCTGAACCTTAATTTTATCCTCTTTGCGGCTTTATAGGAAGACATCCGGGACCTCAGAGGTACACAGAGACATCCATCACCTCCGAAAGGGATCATTTTCCGTTCCTCTAAAAAATGGCTGCGGAGACGCGCAAAACGGTGTTCGATTCCCTGCACGCCAGTCTTCGGTCGTGTTGATTCGTTCTGCTTACGTTTTGGGAAAGGATGAGGGATGGAGGAGGAGGATAATATAGTAGGGGATGGGAATACCGAAGCGTAATGAAAGGAGAGAAAGAGAAAAAGATAACAGAAATGAGAATTAAGTCTAGAAGAGAAGAAAGTCTAAATAATGGTTCAGGCAAAGGTGTCTATCTATCATAAAACATACAATAAAATAGAATGTACATAACCCATAAATGTTTTCATTTCAAAATCTTTGTCCAAGTGGTATCTTCTACGGTTTATTTCTCGATTTATTTACCTTGTGTTATGTTCTACTTACCTAACTTGTTCTAATTACGTTCTTAAAAATTAATAAAGTCACTTATTTCTTTGTCTTTACCAATTCATTTCCTTCTAGTTTGCGAAAACGAATAAGAGAAAAAAAACTGATAATACAGATGAATTGATGACAAAATTCATAATAACAGAAAATGGATTAAACAAAAAAATAAAACAAAATGACAAGAAATAGGAAACAAATAACAAATGCAAATATATTAAAAAAGAAAAAAAATCGAACATAAAACAACACAGAAGCAAAAGGATGCGAAACTGTAACACTAGAATGAGTAAGTGATGAATAAAAGATGAATGAACAGCTAAGCAAATACGAGAACAGCGTAAATATATGATAATGTATTAATGGATGCCAGTGCGCCAATATACTTCCCACTATTTTGTTGTTTTGTTTTTATGTTGCTGTTTGTCTGGACTTTTTGTTTTTGGTTTTGGTTTTGTATTTTCAAGTTTTGTTCTTGCTTCTCTTTGACATTTCTATTTCATTGTGTTTTGTAGTGAGTGTTTCTTTTCTAAGCTGTTTATTCATCTTTCTTTTCTCTCTTTATTTCCTTATTTCTCTTTATCCGTTCTTAAGCTCTACTTTTTCCATTTCTTTCTCCCTTTCTTGAATTACATCCATTCTCTCTCTTTCTGTTTTTACTCTTCTTTCTTTTCCTTCTTCCCTTTCTATCTCTCCCTTTCTTATTTTCCTCCTCTCCTTTCCGTCCTCCCTTTTCTTCCCTCCGCTTCTTCCATTTTCTACTTTTTCCTTCTCTCTCTCTCTCTCTCTCTCTCTCTCTCTCTCTCTCTCTCTCTCTCTCTCTCTCTCTCTCTCTCTCTCTCTCTCTCCTTCACCTCCATACCCCTTCCTTCGCTACGCAAACTTCCTCACAAGACGACCCCCTCACCCCCCCCCCTCACCTCACCTCCTCACCCCACCCCCTCCGTCCCACCCTCCCTTCCTCTACCTCGACAAGCCCCGGAAATTCCTGGGCGGTCAAGGTGGAGGTGGGCGGTCCTATTGTTGTTGTTGTTGTTGTTGTTGTATTAATATTAACTGGTGTACTTGTAGTGTTGTTGTGTCCTTTTGTTGTAGCACTGCTGCGGTTCCTCTTTCTACTGTTTGTTTTCTTGTTTGTCGTTGTTACCGGTTATATTTTTTTGTTATTGTTGTCTTATTGATTCTGTTGCTGTACTGTTGCTGTTGTTGATCTGTGTTGACTTAAGATGCGTTGATGCTTGATGATCTAAATAAAAAGGGCGACATTAAATTCAATAAAAATAATATAATTATATTGGTGTCTTTGAATGCAATAAAAAAGATCCTAATCATGGCGAAGATAAAAAAATATTAATGAATTAAGACATTAACAGCAGTAGTAAAACTAAATATATATATATATATATATATATATATATATACAAATATTCATAGCAACAAGATAAAAAAAGTAATAATCATTAAAAAAACGCAAAACCAAACACGGAAGAGGGAAAGACCGAATGAAATAAGAAAGAAGAATCAATTAAAAGAGCAAATGACCTCGACGCGACCTCAAGCTCCTTCGGACCCAGTCGTTAAGTTGCAGTAGCGAAATTGCAATGAGTCAATTAATCAAATCATGAATGCAGATACTATTGCATTATCCATGTTGCTGCGAAGCTAAGTATGTATGTATGATTTTATTCTCTCTCTTTTTATGACTTTCTCATGACTCGTACAGTTAGAGTGTGTAGTCGGTGACTGTACGTGCGTATGTGCGATTGTCGGTGTACGTGTGTTCGTGTGCTTGCACGTGGCCGAGCGCGTACATATTCACGTACGCATGCATATTGCACGCATGTATGAATATACACCACTTCATACATTCGAACGTGCAGGTGTGTATACTGGGGAATGAAATCATATGCAAGCGTGTGTTCCCTGCCAGCCATTAATTCCATCCAGACGTCCCACGGAGCTTGCCAAGAGGGTCAGTAACTTTAAGGATAATTCTCGTGGCCAAAGAGAGCTCACGCACTCACACTGTGTTGGATATCCAGGAGGGAACAGGTTCTTTCTTAACCTTTCTTGACCTGAGACGGAGGGGAAAGGGAGGGAGGAAGGGGAGACGAGAGAGAGGGAAGAAGGGAGAAGGGAGGGGAGGGGGAGGGGAAGGGCATAGGGGAGAGGGAGGAAAAATGAAGGAAAAGGGTAAAGGGTGAGGGGAAGGAGGGAAGAAAGGTGGAAGGGAGTGGGGGGGGGGGGGTAGAGTGCTTCTGTATGCCTTGCTTGTACATTATAGCCATATACACATTTAGGGCATCAAACAGGTGAGACATAGTACACTGTTTGGCTGTAGATTTCACGGCAAAGAGTATATCAAATAAATCTTCCTGACACTCTCCTCGCCTTTCTCTCTCTCTCTCTCTTCTCTCTCTCTTCTCTCTCTCTTCTCTCTCTCTCTCTCTCTCTCTCTCTCTCTCTCTCTCTCTCTCTCTCTCTCTCTCTCTCTCTCTCTCTCTCTCTCTCTCTCTCCGTTTCTTTTTGTTTATGCCGGCTGAATACGTGACTTCAGCTGACCCCAGTTGAGGTCAGCGGCTCTTCGGTCATCTTACGTCATTCTTTCTTTATTCTCATTCTTCTTCTTTCGCCTAATTTCGTTCTTCTTTCTTTTCATTCTTTCAGTGTTTGAAAGAGAACAATGAAGGATGTATGTTAATACATAAACGAGTATACATATATACATACATATATGCGTGTGTGTGTATAATAAAGTATAATATATATATATATATATATATATATATATATATATATATATATATATACATATATACATATATACATATATACATATATGCATATATGCATATATGCATATGTACATGTATAATATAACTGATAAATATAGATATAAATATAAATATAAATATAAATATAAATATAAATATATATATACATGTGTGTGCGTGTGTGTGTGTGTGTGTGCATGTGTGTGCGTGCGTGTGTTCCAGAGGGCAAAAATTTCTGGCAAGATAACAACTATTGGACATTCTTTTCCTACTTACTGTTGCCAAGTGAATTCATGAGTAATGGGGAAAAGAGAAGAAGAAAAGAGAAGGAGAAATAAAAGAAGACAAAGGAGAAGAGGATAAAGAAGGAAACGACGACGAAGAATAAGGAATAAGAAGAAATGGAAAAAAAAAATGACAACAAAGACGAAGAAGAAGAAAAAATAACGAATGGAAGAACGAAACGACCAGCAAGAAAAAAACAATAAGAAAGAGAAAGAGGCGGAAACGAACACTCGAAACCTTCAAGATTTCCCCTTTGGTTGCTTAACGGTACATTTTTTTCCGACATTGTTTGGTTAAAAAAACAAAACAATAAAATATATATGAATGTGAGATGAATGCAATACCCCCCCCCAAAAAAAAAAAAAAAAAAAAAAAAAAATAATAATAATAATAATAATAATAATAAAAAAAAAAAAAATCTCCACATAAAAAGAAACACCAGCAAAAGGATAGCAAAGGAGGTAAGATTTTATTTAAAAAAGAAGAAAAAGGAAAAGATAAATAAGTTGAAGCCTTAAGAACACGGGAAGAGGGAATAGCGTTCGAATATAAACACTGTTAGGAAGAAATGTTTTGGCAGTGTAAGCGACCTCTCGGGGCTGGGGATGGGTCGGACGAAACGAAAGAACAGGAAAGAGAATGAGAGAATGAGAGAATAAGAGAGAGAGAGAGAGAGAGAGAGAGAGAGAGAGAGAGAGAGAGAGAGAGAGAGAGAGAGAGAGAGAGAGAGAGAGAGAGAGAGAGAGAGAGAGAGAGAGAGAGAGAGAGAGAACATAGTACGAGTGGAGAGACAGAGAAAGAGTGATAGGCGGGAAGGAGACGGAACGTAGACGGGGGGGTACGAGAGAGGGTAAGTGATAGGGCGAGGGGGGGGGGGGGAGGAAGAAGTAGTTCCGGGGACAATGTGACCACCGAGAGTAACGGGTCAACGGAGGGCCTCGACCCTAGGAGATGCCTACGCAGGTGTGGTCGGAATGAGGGGGTAGGGGGAAGAAAGGGTGGAGGAGGAGGAAAGGTAGAGGAGGAGGAGGAGGAGGAGGAGGAGGAGGAGGAGGAGGAGGAGGAGGAGGAGGAGGAGGAAAAGGAGGGGAGAAGAAGAGAAGAAGAATGAGGTGGAGGGGGAGGAATAGGGGGGGGGGGAAGAAGGAAGGAAGATAGGTATGGAAGAGGAGAAAGAGAATGAGGGGAATCAAAAATGGAAAAGAAAGAAAAACAAAACCATGATAAGAAAGTAAAGAAAACAAAGAAGAAAAGGCATAATACAAAAGAAAAAAAACAGTAAACTTAAAGGAAAACTAAATTATCATTATCATTCTTATCGTTATCATAATCCTCCTTACTATCAGTATTATTTCTATTACGACTCGTATCACTATCATAACTTATTCTTCTAATGCTGACATGTTGATACAAATCAAAATCAATACAATTCATTTTTTAGTCAGAACACAAACAAACTTAATCAGAAAGAAAAGAATATATCTAACAAGTGGCCATTACTAGCAGACAACCGCATTGGTACTGATTAATCGACGAAAACAGAGCTTTGAAAAACCCGCCAAAAACACAATGGCGGTTGGAAAGGCGGGAAATTAAGATATCAACGAGAGAAAGTGAGAAAAGTTTTGAAGACAGAGATAGATTATAGTGTTTCAGAGAATCGGCTGAGAAAACGTGAATATTCGTGTGTGTGTGTGTGTGTGTGTGTGTGTGCGTGTGTGCGTGTGCGTGTGCGTGTGCGTGTGCGTGTGCGTGTGCGTGTGCGTGTGCGTGTCTGTGTGAATACGTGTGTATATGTGTCTGTGTGTGTCATTGAGATATCGATGTACAAATTTCAAGTGAATGCAAAACAAACAGATAGAGAGAGCTGTAAAAATAAAGTGAAGGTGATATATATATATATATATATATATATATATATATATATAGAGAGAGAGAGAGAGAGAGAGAGAGAGAGAGAGAGAGAGAGAGAGAGAGAGAGAGAGTGATCTATACATATGTATACATATATATATATATATATATATATATATATATATATATATATATAGAGAGAGAGAGAGAGAGAGAGAGAGAGAGAGAGAGAGAGAGAGAGAGAGAGAGAGAGAATCGCCTGCATGTACATTCTAAATTCATAACCATCTGCTGTGGGAAAGTGCTACGAGGCGAGAGATGGAGAGTGACTGCGGCGCCATTAAGAAACCAAAACAGAGAAACTTAATGAACGTAAGTAAAAAAAAACAAATACGAATTTTCTAAACAATCATAAAATCAGAGCAAACACAGAAGAAAGATAAAAGATGAAATGATACCCACAACCCCCCCCCCCCCCCAAAAAAAATGTAAACAATTCAAAGATTCTAAACACTATCACTAATAATAAGACGTGTTTATTTTACTCGACAACATTGCGGTGACTTCTAACCTCATGAAGTTCACTGTCCTTACGAGAGGTCAAGAGCCGCCATCGTCCTGAAAGTCTGCTTCTAAGCCATCGGCGGGAAAGTGACCATTATCATCTTTATCAATTATCTTGGTCGCCATCGTGATTAGAGGGATTATACTGTATCTTGATGTTGCTTTGGCATTGATGTTGAGAATATGATTACTTATATCATAATGGTAATCTTGATGATGATGGTGGTGGAGATGATGGTGAAAAAAGAAGGAAAGGTGAAGATGAAGAAGGAGGAGGAGGAGGAGGAAGAAGAAGTAAAGGTGGAAGAAGAAAAGAAAAGAAAAAAAAAGATGAGGAGTAGAAAGGGAAAGTTTTAGGAGGAGGAGGAAGAGCAAAAGAAGAGGAGGAGGAAGGGATGAAACAGGAGGAGGAGTTAGAAGCAAAGGAAGGAGGAATGGAAAGCAGTAGTAGGCGAAAGAAGGGAACCAAGGTTTATTAAGAAAAGGAGGAAGAAGGAAAAGAAGAGGAAGACGGTAGCGTAAAACTATACCAACCTGAAGACCGGTCTTTGCCCCCCACCCCCCGTCCATCCCAATACCCCTCCATCCTACCTGCACGTACACACCCACGAAAAGAGGGGAACAAAAATGTTTTTTCTCTAAAATAGAAAAAAGAAAAGAGTACGGACATACCCCTGCATTAGGACACAAAAAATATACATACATGATAATATTGAAAGAAATTCGAGCTCCAGTTTCTAAGCTGAGTCTCTGTGGAGGGAGGGGGAGGGG
>NW_028234427.1:17391464-17393964 GCF_977035675.1 Penaeus japonicus | reverse complement strand
CTTCTTCTTCTTCTTCTTCCTCATCCTTTTCTTCTTCCTTTTTCTTCTTCTTCTTCTTCTTCTTCCTCTTCCTCTTCTTCCTTCTTCTTCTTCTTCTTCTTCCTCCTCCTCGTCGTGTTCTCCCTTGTGATCACCAACATTCTTCCTCTGCCTCTACTCTGTTCCTGATATTTTGTTCTTGTATTTCCCTCCCTTCCTTTTCCTCCCCCATTCCTCTCTTCTCACCTCCCTCCCTCTCTCCTTCCCTCTATCACTTTCGTTCTCTTTCTTACACACAACTGTTTCTCACGCTCGCTCCCTGCCCCCCTTACCCCCACCCACCCACCTGCCCCCTTCACGAGGAACTTTGATTCACTCGTGATTAATGAATCGCTTATGCCCTTTCTCACACGCAAGTCAGTGCACCCTCTCTCTCTCATTTCCACTCCCCCTTCCCTTCTCCTTCCCCCTCTCCTGCTTCCCCTCCCCCTTCCCTTCTACTTACCCCTCTCTTGCTTCCCCTCCCCCTTCCCTTCTCCTTCCCCCTCTCTTGCTTCCCCTCCCCCTTCCCTTCTACTTACCCCTCTCTTGCTTCCCCTCCCCCTTCCCTTCTCCTTACCCCTCTCTCCTCTTCCCTTCTCCTTCCCTACCGCCTCTTTTATCCTTCCCCCGTTCCCCATCTTCCCTTCTGATTCCCGCTCCCTTTCCCCTCCATCTTTCTCCCTCCCTCCAAGATTATTAATGTTTATTCCCTTTCCTTCTATTACATCTCCATTCTTTTAATTTCCAGACCATTTCTCTCTACTCTCTACCCTCTACCTAATCTACCTCGGCTAATCTACCCAGATCTACCCGTCCCTCCGGAGGACTAAACCCGTGTTGAATTATGATGCAGAGTGTTCTACTACCCGCCACCACCACCCCTCCCACTCCCCCTCCCCCTCCCCGTTCAGTCCCGTTATGGTAAGGGAGGGAGGGGGTAGGTGACCGGGGGGTGAAGGAGATGGTGTGGAGGTGTGATCTAAGGGCGAAGGTTATGAGGGGGGAAGTGTGAGGGAGAATTGAGAGAGAGAGAGGATTGGCAAGATATGTAAGGATTTTTTGGAGACTTCAACGAAACAGTAAGTATAGAATCTACAAGAACGATAGTGCCTGTTAGTAATTTCTTCGTCATTTGGCAATTCGACGGGTTTCTTGCACGTCTGGTAATACTGCCAAGGGGTGAAGGGTGCAAAGGCCTATGTCCCGTTTACAAAGGTCAAATGTAAACTTCAATTCCGCCCGACAAAGGGTTAATGTCATCTTGTCGCCCTGTTGTAATTTCCTACCGCGAAAAAGGGGTGTAAAATTCATTAGGCGTCAGCTAACAACACCCTTAATTGCGTATAAAATAACAGCAATAACAAATTACATGCGCTTGGCTTTGGTGTTTTGTTCGAAGCGCCTTCAAAGGTCACGTGACGCCATCACAGCCAACGAGCGTATTCTATTTTTTTTTTTTTTCAGCACACATTCTTTGCAAGGAAAAAATAATCAAGCAAAAAAGAGAAATTTATACGGTTCCTTTTTTTCTTCTCCTTCTTTTTTCTTATTCAACATTCCTCGCCGTAAGACGCTCTCGTTTCGAACGCATCCCAGTGACTCATCAAAGGGAATGTTATGGATGGCGACCGTGACGTCACAATAGAGCGCCGTAAGTGTCGAGGCTCCTGGAAATAATTGGATGCTGCGCGTGTTCATTCTTCTCGATGGTTCCCTGGCCTGCCCTCTATGACACACTATTTTGTTTCTTTGTCGAAGCGGCGTCGGCGGCGGCTATGACGACATTCCCGAGTCATGGCGGGAACAAAACGAGACATGATTAATCACATTCATAGAAAACGAGGGACTTTTTTTCATACTCGAACGCTTGTGCAAACAAAACGTTTTCCCGCGTGGCTTTTTATATCGCTAAATACCTCTTTAATCTCGTTATATCTGAAGACGAGGATTCCAAGAAGAGGAAGACAAAGAAAATCTGCAAGTATTATACTTATTCATTTATTACATCTTTTTTTTTTCAAGTGTGATGGCCGAAGAGATACCCCAAACTAACGGAAATACATTCTAACACGATTTCTTTGTTTGCGCATCTTCACACACTAAATTTGCAGGAGACTCACGAACTCGAGACTTCCTCTAACGTGGAAGTTTAGGTAAAAACGTAAGAAGTAAGACAAAGCATTATCAACACTGCAAGTAAATTTGAAACATAATCAAATATTATATAGACCCTTAAAAAATGAGAGACAGAGAGAGAGAGAGAGAGATGGGAAAGAACAGAAAAGCCCAAAGAAGGGGAAAGGAATAAGAAAGCGAAGCAAGAAGAGTGACGAGGAGTTAGAACACGAACAAAAGGAATCGTACACGCCTTGTTGCACACTTAGTGACGTACACGAAGGACAGAGGGCAGCACCGTGACACCCTGAGGAACAAAACATCGACTACAGAAGAAGCCTTTCTTTGTACAAATCCCTTTTCT
>NW_028234427.1:17383964-17388964 GCF_977035675.1 Penaeus japonicus | reverse complement strand
TCCCTTTCTCTGTCTTCTCCTTCCTTATGTCTCCTGTACCCTAATTCTTCATCTTTATTTCTTTTTCTTCTTCTTCTTCTTCTTCTTCTTCTTCTTCCTCATCCATTCCTCGCCCCGGGCTGGGTCGATAGGTACAGGGGTGAGTATTCGACTGGTCAGTGCTCCAGCCCTTGCTAGTTCCCCTCCCATCCCATCAACCCTTGCTAATCTTCCTACCCCCCCCCCTCTCTCTCTCTCTCTCTCTCTCTCTCTCTCTCTCTCTCTCTCTCTCTCTCTCTCTCTCTCTCTCTCTCTCTCTCTCTCTCTCTCTCTCTCTCTCTCTCTCTCTCTCTCTCTCTCTCTCTCTCTCTCTCTCTCTCTCGTTTTCTCTCTCTCTCTTTATATCTTGTTCTTCCTTTCGTTCTTTCTCCTTCTCTATCTCTTTTTCTTTCTTTCTTTCTTTTAGCTAAATAATAAAAGAGTCGAGGGAGTGGGAGGGGGGTATGGATGGGGATGGCGAATGACGTCATCACAAAAGAGTTGCTGAATGCGCACCCTAGTTAGCCTTACCGCAAAATACGTTAGTCTCATTACTATCGTTTGCTTTGCAGGTTGCTATTTTTGCAATGTCGGTCAAACGTTGTCGGTCACAGCATAATGTTAGGATTGCGTCTATCACTATCACTTTTACCGTGTTCCATTATTATCACCGTTACTCTTATGCTCTCATTATTATCACCGTTATCTTTTTACCTCTTATTCATAATATGTTTTCTTTCCTCCTTCTCTTCCTTATATTTCCTCTTCTTCGTGTTTTCAGTTTTATTATAACCATTATCCTTATTATCATCATCATAACTACCAGTATCTTTATCATCATCATCACTATTCCAATCCTCTCCCTTACCCTCCTTTCTCTTCTTCCTACCCCTCCCCCCCTTCTCCTCTACTTGTCACCCCCTTCTCCTCTTCTTGTCCCCCCCCCCTAGTCCTCCTCCTTTTCTTTCCTCCTCTTCCCCAACTTCCCGCAGCATCCAAGCATCCCCTCATCTGTATTCCGAGGAAGTCGAGAGTTTATCCTGCGTGTTTCGGAGGTCAATATCCCGTCTCCGATCCCCCTCCTTTGAGACAAAGGAGGGGGAGGGGAGGGGGAGGGGGAGGGGGAGGGGAGGGGGAGGGGGAGGGGAGGGGGAGGGGAGGGGGAGGGGGGGGAGGAGGAGGAGGAGGAGGAGGAGGAGGAGATGGAGGAGGAGGAGGAGGAGGAGGAGGAGGAGGAGGAGGAGGAAGAGACGGAGGAGGAGGAGGAGGAGCAACAGGAGGAGGAGGAGACGGAGGAGCAGCAGAAGGAGAAGGAGGAGGAGGAGGAGGAGGAGGAGGAGGAGGAAGAAGAAGAAACAGAAGAAGACGATGAAGTGGTGAAGGAAGAGATGGAGGAGGAGGAGGAGGAGTAGAAGTAGAAGAAGAAGAAGAAGGAGGAGGAGGAGGGATTTTGGAAGAAAGAGGTGGTGGAGAAGAACACCAGAAGGAGGGATAAGAGAGAAGGATCGGTGATATTACAAGAGACAAAAGCGAAATCGAAGGACAATCATGCAAACAGGAAAATAATCCTTTGTCAATCTCAATTCCGTCCACATATCTATCTCTTCTTCTTGCTCTTTCTTTTCTTCTTCTTCTTCTTTTTCTTCTTCCTCCTCCTCCTCTTCCAGCTCATCAGTTAACTGTAAGCTCCCATAAAAAGCCTAAAGTCCAACCGGTACGATTGCACCTTCAGTCTCTGTCTACCCCTCACCCCCCCCTCCCCTACCCCAACCACCTCATGTCTCTCTCTCTGTACCCTCCTCTGCCTTTCTTCCCCTATTCTTTCCCGATCTCCCTTCCTCTCCCAAGCCTTCCTCTTTTCACCTTCCTTTCTTCCTCCCACTACTCTTTTACTCCTCTACTTATCCCTCTCTCCTTCCTGACCGCCCTCCCTCCCTCCCCGATTCTCTCCTGTCTTCATTCCCTCTCACTCTCTCTTTCTCTCTCTCACCTTATTTCCCTCCCTCCTTCCTTCCTTCCTTTCTTCTATCCCTCCCACCCTCCCTCTCTCCCTACCTCCCTTCCTCCCTACCTCCCACCCAAACACTCACCCACCCCCGCTCTCTCCCTCCCTCTCCCACTCTCTCTCCCTCCATCTCCCTCCCTCTCCCTCTCCCTCTCCCTCCCTCTCTCCCAGCTAGCTACCAAACGCTATAATCTGGCTCTATTACGGCCACAGGAAAAAAATATACAGCAGAGCTTCTTCAAGCCTGCTGGGAAGGTAAAATCACCTGGGTTGCTCTTCCGTGTTGAGAGACGAGACGAGGAGAGAAGAGAGAAATGAGAGAGGAGAGGGAGAGATAGAGGAGAGAGAGGAGGAGGAGGGAGGAGAAGGAGAGAGAAAGAGAGAAAGGAGAAGGAGATAGAGAGAGAGAGAGAGAGAGAGAGAGAGAGAGAGAGAGAGAGAGAGGAGGAGAGACGAAGAAGAGAGAGAGAGAGGAGAGGAGAGAGAGAGAGAAGAGCAGAGTGAGAGAGAGAGAAGAAGGAGAGAGAAAAAGAAGAGAGGGGAGGAAAAGAGAGAAGAAAGAAGTTGAGGGGAGAGAGAGAGAAAAAGAGAGAGAGGGGAGGAAAGAGGGAGAGAGAGAGAGAAGAGAGAAGAGAGAGAGAGAGAGAGAGAGAGGGGAGGAGGAGGGAGGGAAGAGGGAGAGGAGGGAGGGAGGGAGGGAGAGAGGGAGGGAGGGAGAGAGAGAGAAGAGAAGAGAAAAGAAGAGAGAAGAGGAAGAGAGAGAGAGAGGGAGAGAGAGAGAGAGAGGGAGAAGAGATAGAGAAGGAGAGAGAGAGAGAGAGAGAGAGAGAGAGAGAGAGAGAGAGAGAGAGAGAGAGAGAGAGAGAGAGAGAGAGAGGGAGGGAGGGAGGGAGGGAGGGAGGGAGAGAGAGAGAGAGAGAGAGAGAGAGAGAGAGAGACTCGTTGAATGTTCCTTCTGGGGATGTTATCAGAGTCTGCATCTTCACCTCCGTCTACTTCTCTCTACTTCGATACATATCTTACATTCCTTTCTTTCTCTCCCTCTCTATTCTCCCCCATCTCTCTCTCTCTCTCTCTCTCTTCTCTCTCTCTCTCCCTCTCTCTCTCTCTCTCTCTCTCTCTCTCTCTCTCTCTCTCTCTCTCTCTCTCTCTCTCTCTCTCTCTCACACGCACACACACACACACATATATATAACAGAAATAACGACCTCTATTGCCATCATCACCGTAAGGTTTATTCAGCTTTGGTTACACAAGGGATAACCACCTCTTTGGCGATGAGGGGGAAGTCTTCGGTGCGTTACCACTATTTCGGCATAACTAGGATTGCTCTAATTGCCAATGGGGTGGATGAGGGAAGAGGAAGAGTAAGAGGAAGAGGAGGAGGAGGAGGAGGAGGAGGAGGAGGAGGAGGAGGAGGAGGAGGAGGAGGAGGAGGAGGAGGAGGAGGAGGAGGAGGAGGAGGAGGCGGAGGAGGAGGAGGCGAAGGAGGAGGAGGAGGAGGAGGAGGAGGAGGTAGAGGAGGAGGAATAAGAAAGGAATAAGAGAAAGAGGAAGAGGAGAATGACAATGATGAAAGTGAGTTATTAACAAAGAACAGCAATTGCAAACATGAACTCTATTAATGAACTGGAATTCATTAATTGATAAAACCAAAAGAAAATAAATCAAAATAAACTTAAGCTATCGTGAAATCTTAATCAAACAACCGTTTCCCTACAGTAGGATCGAGGGGATAATTCTTACAACTTCACAATCATTTACATTCATGTGTTGCAGGTGCATCTCAATCTCGCACGTTAACTGTTCGTTGCGTAAAATCTGACATTTACTTAACGGTGTCTCTCTCTTTTTATCTTTTCTTTTTGTTAAAAGGACGCATTGGCAACTCGTTTCGTATAGCTCTATTGTTGCCGTCTTTTACCTCCAGAATTTACAAAAATACACAGATCAAATAAAATGGGGAGACAGAAAGGTCAGTCGTTTGCGAGTATATGTTGATTTTTCGACACCTAGATATATACACATGAGAGAGTTGATAGATGGAAGAAGGGAGAGAACGAAAGAATGAATGAGAGAGAGAGAGAGAGAGAGAGAGAGAGAGAGAGAGAGAGAGAGAGAGAGAGAGAGAGAGAGAGAGAGAGAGAGAGAGAGAGAGAGAGAGAGAGAGAGAGAGAGAGAGAGCACATACAGAGAGACAGATATATGCACACAAGAGCCCAAAGTGCCCTGTGGCAGACTTAGCGGGCACCACTCACGACCAGCAAAAGCATTCACTGAATCTATTCCACCAAGAGAGAGAACGCGTGTTTGTTCTGGCAATATTTATTCACGAACATCTGAATTCCGTGGGAAGTGATTCTCCGTATTGTTATAACATGTTGTCTTAGTTAGTGTATGTTTTCACAAAACTTTGTAAATCATTAAAGTTGATGAATGTTTGGGATAATCTATTAAGGTGAAAAGGGAGGAAAAAATGTGGGTGTGTACATATATAAATAAATAGTTAATGCTTAATAACATGCTCGCGTGATTTCTTAAGCACGTGGGAGTAATTAACGATCTATATTTAAGGTTCGCGCCATTTGTACTAATTGATTCATCCGTCTGTCGAATTAACTAATATTGAAGGGGAAACAAGATTAGTTGCTGATAAGAACATGTTGCAGATTTTTAGGAATGATTTGACTAAATTTACATAAAATTCATGCAATTTATTACTCGAAAACCAAAGAGCATCTGATTCTAGATACCTTCTAACATTTCAAAAAACAATTATAATTAGACAACCAAAACAAGAGGAGACAATACAAACAAAACAAGAAACCGAAAGCAAAATAGACCAACCAACTGCAGACAAGATCAAATCAAATACCCTCACAGACGCGGCAGACACTTCAACCACTAAACGTTTCGAAGCCTCCTCGAAACGCCTCGGGAAATGAACCCTATGAGACCAATTGAAACGCGCAAATCA
>NW_028234427.1:17371464-17381464 GCF_977035675.1 Penaeus japonicus | reverse complement strand
TGCGTGTGCGTGTGCGTGTGCGTGTGCGTGTGCGTGTGTGTGTGTGTGTGTGTGTGTGTCAATATGATGCGTCAATGATGCTGGTTAATGAAATGAAAGATAAAGAGGAAGACGATGAAGATGATATTGAGTATGAAGATGACACTGAATATGAAGATTATGATGACGAGAACATGGGTGAGGAAGAGGAATATGATTGCTGATAATAATGATGACTGAGGCATAAAGGTCCAACTAATAAAATAAAAAGGAGGGATAAAAAAATATCAAAGTATTCCACCGTCATCGTTTCTTGGCCACGAAAAAATGAATAGCCAATCTGCCATCTCAATTAAGACAATCATCATTTCAGACAATCATCACTCTACCGAGCCAAAGGTGATGAATGGCCTTGTGCAATCCCAGATGTGATGATGTGATGAAATGGAACGCTTGGGGACGAAATCATTATGGGAAAAAATGAGTGAGGAAAAAAGGTAAATGTTGATACGAGAATGAGAAAGAAAGATAAAGAGAGAGGGAGAGATGGGAGCGAAAGAGAGAGGGGAGGGGGCTAGCTGGGTGAGGGAGGGAGGGAGGGAGGGAGGGAGGGAGAGAGAGAGAGAGAGAGAGAGAGAGAGAGAGAGAGAGAGAGAGAGAGAGAGAATGAGAGAGAGAGAGAGAGAATCAAATCAAATCTTCAAATCTTATATCCTTCTTCACTTACAAATCATACTCAAAAATACACTGGATGTTTCAGTCACCCCAATTTTTTTACAGTTACACCAGAAAGAATTCTCTTCTCATTTTCCTTCCTAAAATAAACACGGTGACTTGGGCGGCCACCTTGACAGCTGTAATTTGTTGCAGTTCTCTTGCAAAGGTCATCAACGACATATCAATCATGCAATTGCCCTCAAGAATAATGCCATGTATTTATGGATTCACCGAGACTTAGAAATGAAATACACTCGGAAAGAAGAAAAAGAGTAGAAAATGAGAAAGATCGTTTCTTGTTAGTCAAGAAAACGGGAATTGCCGTCTTACCGTTCCACAGAAAACGGGATTTGGGGATGCGTTTATTCACACTAATATATATAAAAAGGTTAAATAAATAACGCATTAACGCATGACAAAAGAGTTTAATCCGAGAGTCTAATGCCAGCAAAGAATTGACCATAATAGACAGTGATAATTATCAATGCCATTAGTGATAACTGATACCGTTAACATAGACGTGATAATAACGATAATAACTATAATAAATAATGATAAACTCATTTCTGATTAATCAGAAACAAATAAATATCAAAGATGAACAAATAAAAAACAACTAAATAACAACACGGACATAAGAAAATAAAAATAATGTTCACGACTTGCCAAGTATAAACACGAGGTGACTTGGCACATATTCCCCTCTTGCACTCAAGCTGTGCACCTGAACGAGTAACGGTAAGAAAGAAGGAGTTTGGGGGGGGGGGGGGGATGCAGAGATGTTGCATACCGACGCTACTGCTCCGTCCGCTCCTACGCCCAGTGCGCATTAGATTTAGAAAAGAAAGGGGGGAGAACAGAGAGAGAGAGAGAGAGAGAGAGAGAGAGAGAGAGAGAGAGAGAGAGAGAGAGAGAGAGAGAGAGAGAGAGAGAGAGAGAGAGAGAGAGAAAAGAGAAGACTAAGGGATAGAAAGAGCAAGAAAGAAAAAGAACAAGAGCGAAAAAGAGAGAGACAGATAGTCAGATAGGTTAGGGAAAGAGAGAAAGGGATGAATGAATAAAGATAAGGTTACAAAAATAGGGTTACTAAGGGAAAGAGAACAGGATGGAGACAACAGAGAAAGATTGAAAGAAAAAAAAACAGAGACAGAGAAGAAAGAAAGAAAAAAAAAAAACAGACAGAAAAGCAACAAAAAAAAACAACAACAAACAAATACGTAAGGATAAGTATCAGAAAACTAACGATGATTCTTTTGTGGAATAATCCTCAGGGTAAATGGAAACAAAATATATATATATATCACCTTAAAAGCGGTACGGATGCAATGAAGAAGAATATGAGAAGGAAGAGGGATAGTGAGAAAAAAATAGCAGTAAATTTCAAGATATTTGGTCTCCCCCCCCCCACACACATCCAATCCAAAGGGGGATATAGGAGGGGGGGGGGCAGCGCCTCCAAGGATAACATCCCGTAGACCTTGAGTGCGCCGCGAAACAAGGTAAAATAGGCCCTGCAGCGGGTGTGCTTAGGGGCGATATTTCTTGTGGGACTCCCTTGTAGGATCCTATAGGTCGGGATTCTGTTTGATTTTTATCTGTGGTTGGCGTCCTGCTCGGCCCACTCTGGGGTCCCTTTGGGGAGGGGGGAGATAGGAGGGAGGGAGGGGGTCGCGCTGGGGTCTCCGTGGCGATTGACACATACAGACCTACAGGGGGTCAAACACTCCTTCATGTATATACACTTACATGCACACACCGATATGAGCATACACACGCACACATATACTTACGTAGAAACATATCCACACACACACACACAAACACACACAAACACAAACACAAACAAACAAACACACACACACACACACACACGAGCACATGTGCGGGGTTTCTAAGCGACATCTGGAGACGAGAGTTTCCCTGCAACCGCCATGTGTGCGTGAGAGAGTGTCAACTAACCTAATTTCCGTGGGATCTCAGCTTCATTCATCATTAGAGTTAATTTGCGACTGTAATTATTTATTTTCGGAATTATCTACGTTATTATTAATTTCACTGGGTGTGCACGTAACCGCACGTAAGTACACTTGTGCACAATTTCTGTACACACACAGACAAACACAACCACACTCATACACACACACACACACACACACACACACACACACACACACACACACACACAAACACACACACACACATACACACACACATACACTCACACTCACACATACACACACACACACCCCACCACCACCAAAAAAACAACAACAACACAGACAACAACTCACCTTCAGGAGACTTTCCTTCGTGTAGTAAACATCTTCCTCTTCCTCTTGGTAGTTGTCGACATGAATGTTATCCTGCGAGCGTCCTAAGATCCTGCGTCGGGAAACCATCTCAATTGTGGGAGCGGGGCCACAGCTAGGGGGGGGGGGAGAGAAAGAAAAGGAGAGGTTAGCTGATTGGGATTAACCAAAATAAGCATGATAAAGCAACTAATAACTGTGATAATAATGATGATGATAATAATGATGATAAGAATGAAGTAACATGGTAATAATAATGATAACAATAGAATAAGATTGATAATGATAATAATAGTAATGATATTGATAACAATAACAATAAGGAAAAGAAATAAAATAAGATGATAATGACGATGATGTTAATGAAAAAAAAAACATAACAACAAAAATAACAATAATAAAACAATACCAAAGATAACAACAATGAAAATCATCATTATCAAAGCAAAATAAATCACGCAAAAATACAAGAGCGCGACACAACCACCAAAACAAAAGCAATAACTGTAACAATAAAAGTCATAAGCAAGACCACACACACACATCAACAGAAGAAGAACTATGCGATTTTTATTTTCATTTTTTTTTTTTATCAAGAGCCCGTACAAGGACAAAAGCTAATCAAAGGTCAGGGGAAAAAAGCGAGAAAAAAAAAACAGATGATGGCACTAAAACACATTTCTTCTTGTCCATTATGGTCGAGGAAATACTTAACAAAAACAATCAATACAGAGAGAGAAATACAAAAAGCTGTACCCTACAACCACGACCTTCACTTGGCCTGCCTTGGTCATCGGGGATTGGGACTCATCCTGCACCATATCCTTGTCCTTTTCTTTCGCATTATTGTGTTTTCTTTTTTCCTTTTCTTTTCTTGTTTTGTCTCTATGTGTCTCCGTCTTGTTTATTATATTATCTTATCGTCTTATCGTTCGTATTTTTTAAACTATTTCTCTTTGTTTATTTATGTATTCACTCTCTGAATGTATGTATGCATGAATATCTCTCTCCCTCCCTTTCTCCCCCTTTCCCCGCTCTCCCCCTTCTCTCTCTCTCCCTCTCTCCTTCTACCTCTCTCCCTCTATCTGTGTGTGTGTGTGTGTGTGTGTGTGTGTGTGTGTGTGTGTGTGTGTGTGTGTGTGTGTGTGTGTGTGTGTGTGTGCGTGTGCGTGTGCGTGTGCGTGTGCGTGTGCGTGTGCGTGTGCGTGTGCGTGTGCGTGTGCGTGTGCGTGTGCGTGTGTATGTGCGCGTGCGTCGTCCGCGTGCAAGGGCTAATGGAATCAGCTTTTTGAAAACTGGAAAGCACAAAAACAAACCCAGTGTCAAGAATCCAACGCCATCTCCGAAGACTGCTTGGGCACAACGCCATCACAGTCGAGGTTACTATGTGATCCAGATTGTGAAAAAAGATTGATAAAAACAAGACATATTGACTTACAAGAAAGGGTGGTTGTGGAGTAAAGGGAGGGCATGGGGGGGGGGCTCCCTTAGACACAAGGACAAGTAGCAAAAACTCCAGACCAAGGTCACAACCCCACCCAAATACAATTCTCTCTCTCTCTCTCTCTCTCTCTCTCTCTCTCTCTCTCTCTCTCTCTCTCACACACACACACACTTTCGCCCTTTCTCTCTCTCTCACTTTCGCCTTTTCTCTCTTTCTCTTTTTATTTCTCTCTCTCTCCCTCTCCCTCTCCCTCTCCCTCTCCCTCCCCCTCCTCCTCCCCCTCTATAAAGTAGACGTTATTGGAAAAAAACATAAACTTATTATAATACATGCAGAAAACAACGCTGGTAAGAGAAAAGACCAGTAAAGCAAAACAGACAAACGGAAAGAGACCCATAAACAGAAAATTAGAGACAATAGTACTATAAAAAAACATTAAAAAATAAAATAAATCTCACACACTCAAACAAACCGCAAAAGAAATAACAATAATAATGAAAGACTATAAGAAACCAATGAATTAGAACACCCACTCGTCAGACCAAACAAGACAGACGGGCTCGGCTGCTCGCTCGCTCACTCGCTCACTCACTCACTAGCTCGAACTCAGCTCCACCTACATACATACCTCCACAGCACAACAGCTCGAGAGACCTTGGACTCTATAGAACAGGGTTACGTAAGAGAGCGTATGCCCGAAGCCCACGATAAAAAAGAAGGGGAAAAAAAAGGAGGAGGAAGAGGAGGAGGATGAAAGACGGATAGAGAGAGGAATGAAAAAAAAAGTTTGAAAAAGAGCGAAGACGGATTCGCACAAGACACAAATGTTATATGGCCGACCGCTGATGAGGGGTTACAAGCGGAATATATGTATAAGGCTGTCGTTATCCGCGCTAGTAAGGGGGGTTTGGGGTTGAGGAATGGGATGCTGGCGTGGCCATTTGGAAGTCCTCGATGCCGCGAAGACTATGGGTCTACTATCATTACCATCGTCATTAGAACTATTATATTATAACTAGTTTTACCATTTTCATTCTCATTATCATTGATGTCATCTTCATTGTCTATAGATAATGATATTAATATTATTATTAACACTATTGCCAGTATTATTCCTTATAGTTCTGATGCATTTTCGTATATCTTTGTTAATGGAGTTATTTAGTCTCTTCGTCCATTAACTTGCTTTTACATACATTTATACATTTATGATACATAAAGATTTAAGAAAAAACAACCTTGTAGTCTTCTTAACGATGACAAAAATACAAATAGCAATCGAGGAACTGGACTAAATCTTCGTCCATGCGAGACCAAAGTGATAAAACACAACAGTTCTATATTTTAAGAGAAACACACATACAAAAAATATGTGTTTAAACTGGCATATAAGGACGCCTCGGCACCTGCCTGTCCCCGCCTCGAATCCACCCTTTCTGTGGGTCGTCTCTCCTATTGCCACTTTTTATCTGTCTGTCCTCTTACCCTTCTCTCTTATTCTTTTTTTTCTGATTCGTCTTCCTCTCTCCTTTTTACACACCTTCATTCTTATTATCATTATTACTATTCCTTTTTTTCTTCTCAAACCCCTCCCGCTGCAGTTTCTTTACTTCTTCATTTTCTTTCTCTTCCTCTCCCATCTCCTTTGCCCTTCATCTCCCCCGTCCCCTCCTCTCACCCTCCCCTCCCCTACCCTCTTATATCATATCCTCCCCTCCCCTCATCCTCCCTAAAACAAGGCTGATCAGTTTTTTATTCTTACGTAAGAATCGACACCGAGGAGAGGGGAGATTCAGAAAACGATTTCAGTCTTTGAAATTAACACTACACAGGCATCAACAAGGTATTTGAAACACGTTATCAATACCCACGTAAAGTTAGGTATCCAACAAAGTAAAGTAAAGAATAAGAACGAAGCAAAGACATAAACTTGTAAATAGGAAGTGAAGCTTATAAAAAGAGTTGGTAGGAAGATAAAGTACTGATCTATGTCTTTGTTTTTTTTTGTTTTGAGTACCTACCAAGATCGAAGACTGCCAAGCAAGCAGTCAAGTGGAGTGCGACGATGATGCAAAGAGATGTAACTCATCTTAGGTCAAAAGTCGGTCTCAGTTCAGCTAAGGTCACGTGAGAGAATTTTTCTTTTCCGTATAACGAGTTATTTTAAAATCACTGTTCAAGGTCCATTTCTAATGTTTAGTTTTGTGTTTTTATCAGTATCACTCTGAAAATCACACCACTTCAAAATAGCTTCATGACACCACAATGCTTTCATCTACCCTTGTAAATCACAACCCTATATGTATTAATTCAATAGTTATCATTATTATCATAGCACAATGCAGCCTATAGCACAGTGTATTCCTTCTCCACTGACACTGCACAGGGAGTCACTACGATGGCACGACCAGTAAATAGTACTATATCATTTATCTGTAATGTAAAAACTATAATCATACTCTAGTTTTCTTCCGGTTATTTTTTGTTTGCCTCTACCTTTTCTTTGTCATTTTCCTTCTCTGGGTAAAACCAGTCTCCAAGAGTAATTAATCACGTTAATTAGGGTAATTTTTAACTGTGTTTCGGCACAAAACCATCACCATCACCGCTACCATCATCATCACCATCATCATTAGGCGGTGTCATTAACCATGGTTCCTTTTCCCTTTCCCCCCTAGCCTCATTAAGGTCTTTTCTCTCGCTCATTTACCATGCCAGCGTCACCCTTGTGAACAGCTGACGAGCATGAAAGTGTTGTTTCCCCTTCCCTTTCGGTGAGAGAGAGTGAGAGAGGAAGAAAGGGGGAGGGGAGGGGGAAGGGGGAGGAGGAGAAGGGGGAGGAGGAGGAGGAGGAGGAAGAAGAAGAAGAAGAAGAAGAAGAAGAAGAAGAAGAAGAAGAAGAAGAAGAAGAAGAAGAAGAAGAAGAAGAAGAAGAAGGAGAGGAAGAGAAGGGAGGGGGAGATAAAGAGAAAATACAGGAGTGGTTGACCGCTCTAGTCGGCGAACTTGTCACTCACCAACCAAAACACCCGCACCGGCACGGTCAAGCGCAGCTCCTGAGCTTTGGTCAATATCGCTTTAATCTACGTCTTCGCCAGCTCAATGGCATGCAGTCGTTCTCTTGTTCTGCATGACAATGTCTTCAGCGCGGCGATGGTGTATATCTAATATCGGGGTACGTTTTAGCAACTAAACCCCGTAAGAACTTCGAAAAGCTCTCTCCGCCCGTTACCCACTATGCCTAGAACGTATCCAAGAAAGAATGAACTCCACGCTGCGCAACCGACCAAAACAAAAAGGACACTGCCCTCGAGTCACTTCTTATTCAGAAACACATCTCTCTCTCTCTCTCTCTCTCTCTCTCTCTCTCTCTCACAATCCTAACTCAGGTCACACTCGTCAACCGCCGAATACAAGACTGAAATTCTCTCCGTTTTCCTTCCCATTATGACCTCTCGAAAGCCCGCTCGCGCGCACGCACCGACCGGTTTGACCGAAGCTTGGACGTTTGATAACCGCCCGTAGGATTTCGTTCGTAGCTCCTATGTTTGTTTAAGTCAGCCGAATCAATCTGGGAAGCAAAAGCGGAAGAACGAATGAAAAAATGCTAAAGAAAAAAGAAACACTGTCAACCGAAGACACGGGCATGCGAAAAGAAACGGGAAAGTAAACGAAAATTTATAAAACGCTCGACCCCGGCAGGCCAGACGCCGCGCGCCGTAAGACCTTATCGTCTTTCCCTTTCTTTCTTAATTTCGACTTTATTCATTCTCTATACATTCTCTACCTTTCTGTGCATTACAATATAATCGATGGAACTTTCTATGGGATACGAAAAAGGGGAAATAAAAAAGGACGTGGCAGAGAAAATGGAAGAAGCAAGGAGAGATTTCCCGTGTGTAACAAGCGGGTAAATATTGAGAAAAATAATGAGAATAAGGGTAATAAAAAATACCGACATTGACAATAATAGAAATAAAAGCGAGAAATGCAAGATCTTAATTGAACAGAGGTACGACAAAACTTTTTACAAAAAAAAGAACGCTCCAAAATGAAAACAGTAAACAATATTACTATGACGACTACTAATACTAATACTAATAATAAAATGATAATAATGTTACCACAAATATCAAATATGATACTAAATTCGATAATTAATATAATAAATACGCTTACGGACACGGAGCAGTCGACAACGAAACGAGGAAAGTACTGTCGGTAAATAAGTGTGCTGACGACACACTTTCCGCTAGTAGGCGGGGGTGGGGGGATGGGGAGTAGGGAAGAGGAAAAAGAGAGGGGGGAGAAAGAAGGAGTAGAAAGGAGAGGAAGAGGGAAATAAAGAGGTAGGGAGAGGAAGAGCAAAGGGAATATAAGGGACATTAAAGAGAAATAGAGAGAAGGGGGGAGGCGACAGAGGAAGGGAGGAGGAAAAAAGGTGAGTTAGAAGACGAAATAAGGAAAGTTTGGGGATAAAAAAAAGGAAAGAGGAAAATAGAGTGAAGGAACAAGTGGTAAGAGGGAGCTGAGGGAGAGGAAAAGTTAGAAGGAGCGAAGGAAGAGAAAGAAAGAGTCAAGAACAAATAGATTAAACAAAATAAAGTGAGAAGGGGGGGAAAGAAGAAAGCGAGGGGAAAAAGAGGAAAGCTAAGGAAAAAAAGAGGAAACGAAGAGGAAAGAGGGGGAAGAGGATGTCAATCGGGACTTTCTCATCTCCGGCCGTGACTCCCAACAGCCAAACATATGGTTCACAAGGCCAGCTGAGCGTAACCAGCTGTCGCCACTCTCTGGTAAAACGGGAATATTGCTTCTCAGAGGTGGCCTTCTTGGGGGAGGGGGGGCGGGGGTAGAGGGTAGACAAGGTTGTCATTTTGAGTCTGTTTGTCTAGATCTTTCTCTCCCTCTGCTCCTGTTTTGTTTTTTTTGTTTTTTTGTTTTTCTGTTTTCTTTTTTTTTTCCTCTTTCTCTCTATCTTCTCCATCTGCCTCTCCTTGTCATCTCCTCCCTTTCCCAGTCCCACTCCCACTCCCTCTCCCACTCCCACCCCCTTTCCCTCTCCCTCTCCTTCTCCCTCTCCCTCTCTCTCTCCCACTCCTTCTCTCTCGTTCTTACTATCATCATTCTTTCACACTCTCTCTCTCTCATAAAAGAAAAGCAAGGGACAGGAAGGAAGGAACAACGTAATTAGGTGAGCGCTGCTGAAGGGACGGATAACAGGAAACAAATCGAAAATCAGGAAGTCTGTGTAACCACACCTACCGAGCTACTCCCACACGCTTTAATTGTTGTTGTTTTTTGGCAAATAAAACAAAAGGAAGACAGAAGAGGGAGTGACTGAGACATAAGAATAGAGGTAGATCAGATATAGAGGGAGAGTGAGGCGCAGAAAGAGAGAGAGAGAGGGGGCGGGGGGGAGATAGATAGATAGAGAGAGAGAGAGAGAGAACGGAGCCCAGCAGAAAATTAGGTGAAAACAAATAATGGAAAATGTCAGATCTGGAGAACAAATAGGACAAAAGAACAATAGAAGTAAGAACAAAGAACAGCA
>NW_028234427.1:17363964-17366464 GCF_977035675.1 Penaeus japonicus | reverse complement strand
ACAGACTAATGAATCCGTTATGAAACCCAACCAGCTTCTTTGTCACCCCAAGGTCACAGAGGCAAGCTACTCAAACATTCCGATCGCTGAGACTCTAAGGATGCCCATGCGGACGTGAGACTTGTTCATAATTGTTCATAAGGGCAAAGGCGATCGCAGCAGCGTCGAATACTTAACGCCATTTTGAAAGTCAAGGAAGTGAGTTGTCATGGAGGTGATGAATGATGATTCTATGACAAGGGATGATGATGTGATGAAGGTTAACATGAAATACAATGTGATGTTACGTATTGCTTAAGTTCAGTGTCGGTGAATGATAAATCATCGCTAAAGAGACATGAACAAATAATAAAATATTGCAGAAAACAAGCTAAAGAACTTGGTACAAACTTGTAACTAAAGAAATTCATTAAGCAAGAGACAGATACTATAAAATAAACAAGGATACTGAAGTAAACACATATACAAACGCCCTCGCTATGCCGGACGCCAGACTCTCGTTTGAAGGACATTTACCTGGAAAGAAAAAGAAAAAAACATTATCATACAGTCATGAATACAGTCAGTGCACAGCATTTAATCAGCTTAGCAATGATATCTCTCTCTTTATCAATATATCTATTCATCTACCTATTGATCAATTTATCTATCTATCTACACATGTATCGGTGTGTGTGTTTGTGTGTTTGTTTGTGTGTGTGTGTGTGTGTGTGTGTGTGTGTGTGTGTGTGTGTGTGTGTGTGTGTGTGTGTGTGTGTGTGTGAGTGAGTGTGAGTGTGTGCGTGTGTGTTTATAAAAAAAATAAACAAACCTAACTCAGCTAAGCATCGGGGCATCAGATAAGCCTGAGCTCCTGAATGACACAGAGACAAAAGCGACGCCCACGAGCTTCAATTAAAAAAAAATAATAAAAAAATAAAAAAATAAAAAAATAAAAAAAAACATGTCCAACGCCATCCCGGCCAGGTGCGACGAGGGAGACGCCCGTGAGCCTCCTACACGCCCTGCCCCCCCCCCCTTCCTCTCCTACCTTCTGAAGCTGTCTACTTCTTCGTTATCCGTTTCCCTCCCTTCCTCTTTCGTCTATCTGTCATCTTCTCTCCTCTTCTTCCCGTCTCTTATTCTCCTTCTCTTTTTTCTCTCTTTCCTTGCCTTCTCCTCTCTTCCCTCTCTCTTCCCTCTTCTTCCTTCCCCTTCCTTTTTTTTCTTTCTCTCTCCCCTTCCCTTCTCCTCTCTCCCTCTCCATCTCCTCATTTACCTTCTCCTTATTATCCATTTCATTTTCCGTCTCCTCCTTTCCCTTTTATCTTCCTCTCCTTCTCCCCTTTTTCCTCTCTCCTCCCCCCCCCTCAACACTTTCTCATATTACGTCACTTTTATTTCCCATCCGCTCCTCTTCTCTCTCTTTCGCCCCAAATGCGTAACATTTACCTTATTTTTCATTCTTGTTTTTTTCCATGTATTGATCCATCTATTCAAAGGTATACTCTATAGGTGTGAAAGTGTGTGTGTGGGGAGGGGGGAGTGTTTGTGTAAGTGTGTTTGTTTGTTTGTGTGTGTGTGTTTGTGTGTATGTGTGTGTGTGTTTGTATAAATGTGTTTGTGTGTGTGTATTCCTCTACCGTCCCCTATATCGCCCCCCCCTTCATTCCTTCCAACCTTTCTTTCCCTTATCGAACCTCCTAACCCCTCCCGTCTTCCCCCTCCCGCCCCTTTCCCCCCTTCCCCACCCCAACCTCTTCCTCCAACTCCCTTCCCCCCCTCCTCCCCCACCCCTCCCACTCCCCTTCCGTCTATGCAAATGAGAATCCTCAAGTATACGGTTCGCACTCCCGACGCACTCCTCACTGCTACTCCTAAACGTAAAAATCCCGCGGTTGACAAGTGTGAAACATTCGCCGACGCCCTTTGAACCTAACGGGTTTTGGTGGGTGGCGGAGTGGGGGGAAGGGGGGAAGGGGGAAGGGGGAGGAAGGGGGAAAGGGACAAGGCAGGGATAGGATAGGGTACGGCTAGGATGGGGTGGGACGGGTGTAGGGAGTGGGTTGGGGGAAGGATGGTTGGGAGGAGAGGAGAGGGGGGAGGGGGAGGGGGAGGAGGAGGGAAGGAGTTATCTGTCTTGGAATTCCGCTTATCTCCCGCAAATTCTCTGGATGAGTTTTTTAAAAAAAAATTCAACTTCTAACTTTTAGTGTATATTTCATTCAAATTTTAAAAATCTGTCTATCAAATCTTTTCATTTCCCTCTTTTCGACGTTTTCGTTAAAGATAAACAAATGAATGAATGAACAAATGAATAAATACATTGGTAACGGAATAAATGAATAAATAAATAAATAGTAAAATAAACACATAAAGTGAGATAAGAATCCTATTACAAATCCACTCCGCCCCCCCCCCTTCCAGGCGTAACAAGTGCACAGAAGAGCTACCTCGCATATTCTACGTCAAAGTGGATTTAAAAAAAATATATTTGTTATTTAAAGATTTATATTTCATA
>NW_028234427.1:17356464-17358964 GCF_977035675.1 Penaeus japonicus | reverse complement strand
AACTCTATTTTTTTTGCCGTCCACTTTGAGATTTTTCCCCCTTTTGAGGTAACTCGGTACGATAACTCACGCTTTCTTTACGACGGAAACATTTTGTCAGGCGCGGGATGTACGATGTACGATAAGATTCAGCGTCGCTCTAACGTTCTTTCACTTTATTTGTGTCTTCTTATCATGCGCTAACCCCCACTCCCCCTTTCTCCCACCTTCCCTATCCCCCTCCAGCTACTCCTAACCCCCTACTTATATCCTACCCCCTACCCCCTTGCCCATTTATCCATTCTAATGCGCATCTCCACCCCAAGGCGAGGCGCAGTTGCCAAGTCGATGTTATCTCACCGTATTTTCAGCCTTGGTAAAACATGGTGACTGAAGTAATAACCAATAAATAACAGCGCATCATGCGAACAATGACTAATAAAACGAGAGAATGCAATAGAGGTAAGGATAAGCAGATAAATAAGCGAACGGAAGTGGCAACGCACAGAAGCAGTGGAATAACTTTCATTTTTGTTCACTTAAGTTATTGTTAGGTTTGCGATTCTTCAGGTAGACTCGCATTGGTGTGGGGAGGGGGAAGGGCGGAGAGGGGGAGAGGGAGAGAGGGAGAGAGGGAGGGAGGGAGAGAGGGAGAGAAAGAAAGAGAGAGAGAGAGAGAGAGAGAGAGAGGGAGCGGAGAGGAGCGGAGGAGAGAGGAGGAGAGATGACACAGAGGAAGAGGGAGGAGAGGGAGAGAAAGAGAGAGAGAGAGAAAAGAGAGAGAGAGAGAGGAAGAGAGAGAGAGAGAGGGAGAGAGAGAGGGGGAGGGGGAGGGGGGGAGGGGGAGGAGAGGGGGGGGGGAGAGACGATGGGAGGTGGGGCGGGAGAGTGCTGAGAGAGAGAGAGGACGAGGGAGAAGATCGGGAGCGGGGGAGTGAGAGGAGAGGAGAGGGGGACGAAGAGTTGAGAGAGAGAGAGAGAGAGAGAGAGAGAGAGAGAGAGAGAGAGAGAGAGAGAGAGAGAGAAAGGAGAGAGAAGAAAGAGAAAAAGTAAGAGTAAGAGAAAGCAAAAGATAGAAAGAAAAAGAGGGTGACAGAACAAAAGGCAAAACAGCAAAACAGAAGCAGAGAGTGTATTCGCTCAAAAGAAAGAGGGAAATTACATAAACTAAAAGAAAACAGCAATACAGATGGTACAAACAGCAGATGGTACAAATAGTGCAAATGAACAAACGCCATAAAATGCACGTACACGTCACTGACATGTGGATGTGTGTATGCCAATCTAAGTGAGTATGAATGTATACATCCATATACGTATAAATGTGTGTATAGATAAGGTAAAGATAGATGGATAGATAATTCAATAGATGAATGGGTGAGTAGAGAGGTAGATGAATGAATGAATAAGAAGTGAATGAATCAATGGATAGGTAGAGATTGAGGAATATATAAACGCATAGATGAATATATATATGGATAGACAGAGACACACACTCACACAAATGAGGAAATGGGTAAATGAGTAGACAGTTAAATGAGAAAGTGACACGCCAGACAGACAAATACATGAGTAAATGAATGACTAGACAGAGAAATGAATGAGTGAGTTAATGATGAATAGATAGAAGGATACAAAAAGGGATGGCTGGACGGTTATATGAATATGAATGAATGGGCAAATGAGTGATTGGATGGATGGATGCATGGGTGGATGGATGGATGGATGGATGCATGGGTGGATGGATGGATGGATGGATGGATGGACGGGACGGACGGACGGACGGACGGACGGATGGGCGGACGGACGGGTGGATAGATGGATGTATATATGAGTGATTGAATGAATGGCGGAATGAGCGAATGAGATATAGATGGATAGATGGATGAGTGTATGGCTGATCGACGGGTGGATAGATAGAGACTGGATAGATACGTATGTGTGTGTGTATGTGTGTGTGTGTGTGTGCGAGTGCGTGTGCGTGTGCGTGTGCGTGTGCGTGTGCGTGTTCGTGTGCATGTGTGTGCGTGTGTTTTGTGCGTGTGCGATAGCTTGTGCGTGTGTGCGTGTACGTTTGCGCGTACGTGTGCGTGTGCGGTGTGCTCGCGCGCGCGCGTGTGTGTGTGTCAGCGTGAGCACAGTCGGCCTAAATGACAAAGTCCGTGACGAGGAAATTTCACCGTATGGCTGTGATCCGGGATCCCCGCCCCCTCCTCTTTTCCTCCCTGCCCCCTTTCCTTCACACCCATACACCATTAGGTTTATTTTCAATATATAGATATATTTCTCTTCTACTTCTCTTTCTCCTCTTTCGTGAAATGAATAAGAATATGTTGTTCATTAAATACTGTATATACTGTATATAATGAATATACACTATTGTAGTTCACTTCTTGCACATGTCATCTGTTCCCTAGAATTGCAAAAAGAAAAAAATATTCATTTTCTCTCTTTCTCTCACCCTCTCCCTCTCTCTCTTTCTTTCTCTCTCTCTCTCTCTCTCTCTCTCTCTCTCTCTCTC
>NW_028234427.1:17348964-17351464 GCF_977035675.1 Penaeus japonicus | reverse complement strand
GTGTGTGTGTGTGTGTGTGTGTGTGTGTGTGTGTGTGTGTGTGTGTGTGTGTGTGTGTAGGCTATCAGTTTATTGGTGCATGTGTGTTTCAATATCAGATAGTAATAAACACTAATATAACGACAATAATAACAATCATAATGATCATGATGATTGTGGCACCAAACAAATAAGTCATTAAAGGAGCTAATGATGACATCAACAATTCTCCGTAATTACAAAAAATGATGACGATAATTGACCGAAAACGGCAGACGAAGTTAATGACGAAAATGATGACGCCAATGTGCAATGACGGAGACGATGTCGATGATGAAGAATTATAATGACACAAATAAGACCATTACTGCAGAGATGACGACAGCAGCTGAGAGGGAGAGGCGGGAGGGGGGGGAGGGGGAGAAAGGAGGGGTATGGGGGGAGGGAGAGGGGGATGGGAGAAAGAAGGGGTATGGGAGGAGGGGGAAATGGTGGAGTGTGGGGAAGCATTGTGGGCGCGGGTGCGGCGCGGCGCTTCGCACGGCAGGGTGGCTGGTGCGGCGGGGCAAGAAAGGCAATGGAGGAGGGGGTGACGCGGTAGCATAGCAGGGCGCGCGCGCGAGGAAGGCGTTCCGCGCACCATACGCCACGCTGCTGAGAGTTCGCCCCCCGTGCAGCGGTTAGAGACGCGCAATGAAGCTGGGGCGGGGGCGCCAGGGCGGGGTATAAGAGCAGGCGATCGGATCACTGGGCTTAATCAAAGCAAGCAGCGTGCTGAAGACACGTTACGCCTAACTCTCTATGCACGACTCTACATAAAACAACACACCGACGCATAACCTGGCAAATAGACACCCCCCCCCTCCGCCCTCTCCAAATCTCGATCCCCTCTCCCTTCCCCACACCTTCGCTAAGTAGAATGACGTCATCATCTCATTCCGCCAATCACAAATGATTAATTTTTATCCCACGTTGTAATTTCTTTCTTTTAACAATCGGAAAATAATTAAGTTTTGTAACATGACGATTAATCAATTTGACTTGAAATAGGAAGTGATGTGAAGTAATAAGTTCATTTAGATTAGCACGAATCGAATATACAGCATTCTTTCGTGTATATATGTATATGTATATATATATGTACATAAAATTCTATTTTTTTACAAATGCTAATCAGCTTTGGAACACGACCAGACGACCTAACAACCTACTCCAGCCCCACATAACAAATCGTACTCTATTTCCCTTCTTAAAACAGAAAGAAAGAAAGAAAAAAAAAACATAAGAAATAACAATATGCAAAAAACAAAGGTTACCATTATCATCATCATCGAAATGGCTTTCCAGGAACGTCGTCAAAGTCAAAAAGGTCGTTTTTTTAATCAGATTGTCCTTATAAACGATCCTTATCGACGATTTGCATTCCTGCACGGAGCTTTCCGAAACAAAAACAAAAAAGATAATAATGCTTATTATAATATTTCTCAAATAAAGGATAATTTGCAGTCTCTCTGTCGGATTCACGTGAAAGGACATTATTAATGACAAAAAGAATATAATGATATGGAAATTAGAGGGATACTGGACGAAATGCAAAATTATGAAAATATGCGGTATCTTGCAACCGCTTACATATCTCCGTGTTGCTTTATCGAGAATATCAAACTAGTATCATTAGATTAAGAAAATATTAACGAAATAAATCAATAAAGAATGGAATATAACGTATTCTGAATGAGGTTAAGGTGCAAAAAAATAAAACCGGAATGTAACCTGGCAAAAGTTTATTCAACTTGCCATAAATCAGGCTCACGCAAAAGGGAAGTCACGTGACTGTGGTCGAACGAAGAGAGAACCGCAGAATTATATACTTATTGCTTATTGCTCTGGTTATTGCTGTACCCGAGATTATGAGAGAAATATGTTGTGCAACACTTAGGACAATGGATTTAAAGGTCAAAACGCCTTTGAATATCCGAATTCTGCGGTTTTACACGAGAAAAATTTGATTTTTTGGCGCCATTTCCAGTCTCCCATTTCTTCACATCCGTCTGTCGAAATTATTCAGAGTAAGGTTACTTTTAAATATTATTTTGACTAATAATACTTCGAGAGAATATTTATCAAATTCACAAAAAATCTCTCTCTCTCTCTCTCTCTCTCTCTCAAATCATCTCTCTATCCGTCATCCCCGGGGGTAAATCTCTCTCTGCTTCCCTTCCTCCAGTCCTCTTCTCACATCTCTCTCTCTCTCTCTCTCTCTCTCTCTGTCGTACGACATTCCAACAACTCGGTAGCTAAGGAAGAGCAGAAAGGGTAATTGGTGCTGAGTCACCCACGAGGAAGGGAATGCAAATTACCGACAGAGAGAAGGAAGAAGAGGTAGTAAAGAGGAGTGGGGGGGTAGTGCCCTCTCTCCTCCCCCTCCCCTCATTCCTTCCTCTTATTACTACCGACCCGAAACCGACGGACCGGATCACTTGTCAAGGTCATCAAGGTGTACGTCGTGTGCGTGTAGTTG
>NW_028234427.1:17333964-17341464 GCF_977035675.1 Penaeus japonicus | reverse complement strand
CTTTAACTACCCTTTCCCCTGCTCCCTGTACTTCCCCTCCCCTTTTTCCCTATCCTACCCCCTCAATTACCTTCGCCAATTCCCTCCTTCTATCTCTCCTTCCTCCTCCTCCTTCCCTCACCCCCTTCCCCTTCCCTCTTCTCTTCCCCATTCCCCCTTCCTCTTCCCTCTTCTCTTCCCCTTCCCTCCTCTCTCCCCCCTTCCCCTTCCCCTTTCCTCTCCTCTTTCCCTTTCCCCTTCCCCTAACCGTTTCCCCTGTTCCTTCGTCGCCTCCCCCTCCAAGTTTTCCACAACCCCTCCTCGCTTTTCCCTTCCCCCTTTCCCTCCTCCCTTGCTCTTAAACCTCACGTAAACACTTCGTTAACATTCCTGCTTGCCAAAATATCTGCTCGCACTCCTCTTTTCTTCGTCTTTCTTCTGTTGCTGGTCTCCATCCTCCTTCTGCAGCGCCTCCCCCCTCTGTTGTTACGGACGTGCCTGCCGGCTGGCCTTTCTCCCGTCCCCGGGTGCCCTTGCTTTTGCTTGCTTAGCAACCCGCGTCCGTTTTTTCATTATCTCCCCCGCCGTTCCCGTAACCGTTTGTTTACATTCTGTATGTACTGGTCTTGGATATTCGTTCTTGTCTTATCATTTCTCTCTCTCTCTCTCTCTCTCTCTCTCTCTCACACACACACACACACACACACACACACACACACACACACACACACACACACACACACACACACACACACTCACTCACTCACACACTCACTTACTCACACACTCACTTGCTCTCTGCACATAGATAGAGAGACAGATGGATAATACATAAAGATAAAGAGAGAGTATATAGCTACAGAGATAGAGAAGCAGACAGGTAGATAGACAAATAGATATATAAATAGACAGACAGATAATGCAATACACAGAGAGAGAGATAGTTCAGAGGGTGTTCTAACTTGTACCGCTCAAGGACGCCGTGGAAAATGATACACGCCCTCTCGCGCACTCTCGCTCATTCTGCCGACACTCCCTCGCACCACCAGTCCCTCCTTGCGACACCACCGCCCCATGCTTGCACATGCGGCCTTACCAATCTCTCGTTCTTGCTCCTCGCGCTGATTTCCGCTGAGATTCGTGGGATTCGGGATCCCCCCCCCCCCCCACCCCCCCCCCCACCCCCCCCCCCCCCCCCCCCCCCCTGGTCTTTCCAGAGATCATGAGAAAAAAGTGCGATTAAGCGAGATCTAACGAGATATGGCGGTCTTTCACGAGGTCCAGCGATAATGGCGGACAGGAGTCAAGAGAATGAAAAATTACTTGTGAAAAAGAAGAAGCAAAGAAAAAAAAAATGCGCCGGGAAGTTATTCAAGAGGAAAATTAAGCGTCATGACACGTTAAATTACTCTCACACTGTATCGCGCTTTTCGGTACATATTCATTACAAGATAAATCCTCGCGCCCAACAATCAAAGAGGAACTAACGAAAAATAGATCCATACAAACACACGCAACAAACAAATAACGAACTGCTCCATATTATATCACTTTTAGCTCTAAATGTCCAGTTAAAATGGGAAACTATCCACTTATGTAAACGAGATGAAATTTAGGAAATTCCAACAGACCCACAGAGGGAAGGGTAAAATGGAGCGGCGCAGAAGAGAGGGGCGGTCAGGCGGGGACGTGTGGGAACCCATGGTCGGCTGATAGGGGCCGCGAGGGAGGGAGGCGGAGGGCTCGGAGGGGAGGGCAGGCCAGCGGCCCGGTAGGAACGGCGGTGGGTGTTGAGTAACAAGCGTTGACGTAAGCCCCCCCCCTCCCCTCCCCCCAGCGGCCTCTGTTACAAGCCTTTCTCAGTCGCTTCCTTTCGAGACGGGGCTTGTAGCTGTTACGGGGCAGGCGGAACGCGTTACGAGTTGAATAAGGTTATTTTTTTGTTATCAACTTGATACCTGGGTGTTATCAATTCATCAACAGGTGGCACCACAAGTACCTTACGACAGATAGACAGATACCTCTATCCACACACATACATACACACACAGCCAAAGAAGTAGATAGATATATTTTTTCTGTCTCTCACTTCTCTTCCTGTCTTTTATTTTTCAATTCGTTTTTTCCCCTTTTTCTTTCCCTCGAGAACCTTTTTCATTCGTCGTGGTTCGTTCGGGAGACCTTCCCCTCGGTCACACGTTGCTCACTCACTCAAGGCTTTTTTCCCCTCTTCCCCGATCAGTCACTCTCTCGCCAAGGTTCAGTCGCAGGAAATAAGTCACTTGTTTGGGTCTTTTTTTTTCTTCCTTCCCCTTTCGCTCTTCCTTCCTTCTTTACATTGCCCTTTTATCATCTCGCTTTTCTTGTTGGCGTTATTGTTGCTTTTTTTGTTTTTTGTTTTTTTATTTCGTATTATATTCACCTTTCTTTTCCTGACGACTACTTTAAATTCCACTTTTTGTTTCGCTTCTCTCTCTCTTTCTCTCTTTCTTTCTCTCTCTCTCTCTCTCTCTCTCTCTCTCTCTCTCTCTCTCTCTCTCTCTCTCTCTCTCTCTCTCTCTCTCTCTCTCTCTCCTCTCCCTCTACCTCCAACCTCTTCACCTCGCGTCCGGCTTGATTTTCAGCCAACGGCCTTTAATAACGCAGCGTTAAGGGTGACGCAGTAACACCAAAGTCACAGGACCTTGGGATGCAAGTCCGTTACTGATGCAACTCGGGAGAGCTTTGCAAGTTGCAGCCTTTGCGTTATGCGTTACGACAGGATTCGGCGTTGTCACAGAGTCTCCAGAGGCGATTTTAAGCGTCTTATAAGGAGTTTATAGACAGGTAGACACGCCTGTTGCGATAATGGCTCTGCAATTGGATTGTAAGAAAAAAAAGAAAAAAAAAGAATACAGTGTTGTGCAGGGAGTTCGCGATCTGAGAATTTTATGTATAAACGCCGGACGTGTTTATTCACCTTTATTCGTCCTTCTATGATTTTCTTTTTCTTTTTTCTTTTTTTCAGTTTCGTACCTTCTCTTTTTATTTCTTAGATATCGTCATGTTCTCCCTCTGTATTTGCATCTTCTTTTTTTCTTATCTTTTCTACCTTTTCTTTTCTTCCTCTGTCTTTGCATCTTCTTTTTTTTCTTATATTTTCTACCTCTTCCTTTCTTCCTCTGCATCTTCTTTATTCTTCTCTTCTTTGCTCTTCCCTTTTCTTTCCTTCTCTCTCTCTCTTTCTCTCTCTCTCTCTCTCTCTCTCTTTCTTATCCCCCCTCCCTCTCTCTCTCTCTCTCTCTCTCTTATCCCCCCTCCCTCCCTCTCTCTCTCTCTCTCTCACACACACACATCCTGGGAAGGAAACGCACCGGCAGCAACAAAGTCTCTCCCCCCTACCCCTAAAAAAAAAAAAAAAAAAAAAAAAAAAAGAATACAGTGTTGTGCAGGGAGTTCGCGATCTGAGAATTTTATGTATAAACGCCGGACGTGTTTATTCACCTTTATTCGTCCTTCTATGATTTTCTTTTTCTTTTTTCTTTTTTTCAGTTTCGTACCTTCTCTTTTTATTTCTTAGATATCGTCATGTTCTCCCTCTGTATTTGCATCTTCTTTTTTTCTTATCTTTTCTACCTTTTCTTTTCTTCCTCTGTCTTTGCATCTTCTTTTTTTTCTTATATTTTCTACCTCTTCTCTCTCTTCATACTTTATTCTTCTCTTCTTTGCTCTTCCCTTTTCTTTCCTCCTCTCTCTCTCTCTCTCTCTCTCTCTCTCTCTCTCTCTTTCTTATCCCCCCTCCCTCTCTCTCTCTCTCTCTCTCTCTTATCCCCCCTCCCTCCCTCTCTCTCTCTCTCTCTCACACACACACATCCTGGGAAGGAAACGCACCGGCAGCAACAAAGTCTCTCCCCCCTACCCCTACCCCCACCCCCTGCGTTCATCAACCAAATGGGGGGGGAGGGAGGGGAGGGGAGGGAAGAGAGGGGAGGGGGGAGGGTTGTGATAGAGTTACCTCAGGCCGGAGACTTGGAGGGTGGGAGGGAGGGGGAGGAGAAAGAGAGAGGGGAGGGGGGAGGGAAGGCGAACGTGCAACTCCCACGCTTACCAACTCCTCCTCCTCCTTCTTCTCCTACTCATCTTCCCCTTCTTTCTTTTTTTCTCTCGTTCTTCTTTCTACTTCTTTTTCTTTTTTTCTTCTTGTCCTCCTCCTCCCCCTCCTCCTCCTCCTCCTCCTCCTCCTCCTCCTCCTCCTCCTCCTCCTCCTCCTCCTCCTCCTCCTCCTCCTCCTCCTCCCCCTCTCCCCTCCGAGGTCGCAAAGTGCACCTGTAAAACTTGAAGAACTCGAGCCAAGTATCCAATAGCTAGTGTGTGAATCAAATGTTTTTTTTCCTTGAGGGAAAAAAATATATAGGCGCAAAAAACACAGACGGAATTTTGAAAAACTATGCAGATAAATAACACACAAGCGATTGAAAGTATGGATAATTATGCCTATATTTGAAAGAATATCATTAATACAGTATTTGGGCGTTTCTCTATCTTTCCTGCATCAGAAATTCATTTTCCCTCTCCTTCTTCTCCCTTTCCCTCTTCCTCTATCCCTCTCCCTAACACACTCTTATTTTCCCTCTCCCTCTCCCTCTCCCTCTCCCTCTCCCTATTCCTCTTTTTCTCCCTCTTCCTCTCCTCCTGACAATGATGCTACAAACTTTGAAAATATTTCCCTCACAAAGTCAATATCTAAACAGAACATAGCAGAACAGAACATAACAACACAAAGTATATCCGAATAACATTCTTTATGGGATGCAAAACGACCCAAATTAAGATTCTTAACATTTTACGGATATGCCTGAACATGGTTAAGAGGAACCACACTTTAAGAAAAATTACTACCTTAGCGGTACTCTCTCCCCACAAGACGCAAGTACATACAGCATGGTTACAGAACATCGGTGTCAAAGTCTCAGTCTGTTAACGGTAACACATTGGTTACAATGTGACTCATTTGCATATTTGAGATTGTTCGTGCTCTACTAACACGATGTGAACTATATTAGCACACTCGTCCTTCAAAGAACATATACACACGTGTGATTTACATATACACATCAGCATAGTTACATACACACATAGATACATGTATATATATACATAGGTACACAAACAAATGCTAACCCATACAAACCACCCAAACAAACAGGCAAACAAAATGCAAAGCAAACACACACGCGAAACTCAAGAAAAATAAATCTAAAAAAAGAAAAAAAAAAAGAACGTTCCATTCTATGAACAAACACAATCTCCCAACCAACATCTTTGCATTATGCTAATCACTAACTTAATTCCAATCACCTTTCATTGCCCAACATCGGATAAGACAATCACTCTCGCTGCGCCGGTGTGTGAGAAAATGAAGAGAATTCGAGACACTCTCAAATTGCACCCCCACTCCCACCCCCACCCCTCTCCCTTGCCCCCTGTTCACCCCTCTCCTCCCACACCATCACCTAGGGGGGGGGGGGATGACTGCTAAAAATAGATAAATTGATAGACAGATAAGCAGATACAGATACAGACAATGGTATGTATGTGATGACAATTACTATAATGATATTGATGAAGATGAAGAAAGGTGAAAAGATATAAAGAAAGAAGGACGAGGTGAGGAAAGAGAGATAAAAAGAGAAAGAGAGAAATAAAGAGAGAGAGAGAGAGAGAGAGAGAGAGAGAGAGAGAGAGAGAGAGAGAGAGAGAGAGAGAGAGAGAGAGAGAGAGAGAGAGAGAGAGAGAGAGAGAGAGAGAGAGAGAGAGAGAGAGAGAGAGAGAGAGAAGAGAGAGAGAAAGAGAGAGAGAGAGAGAGAGAGAGAGAGAGAGAGAGAGAGAGAGAGAGAGAGAGAGAGAGAGAGAGAGAGGGAGAGAGAGAGAGAGACAAGTACAGCAACCTACCAACCAGCCCGCCCAGGTGAGTGAGTCTTGCTATCCAGGTAAGTGAAAGGGACTCGCTCTCAGGGCAAGGGCGGCTCTGCCGTTACCATCACTACGCCCATCGTTGTCACACACACGTACATGCACACACACGTACATGCACACACACACACACACACACACACACACACATGTACACACACACACACACACACATGTACACACACACACACACACACACACACACACACACACACAGGCTCATGTAGGCCATCGCTATTTCGCATACATACATCTATGCATACATATATCCATGTAGACCATCGCCATTTCACACATCCAGGCGCGCACCCTTGTAGTCTAGGCACTCCATGTACCCAATTTTGGATTTTCGAATTTAAAGAAGTCTAAGGATAAAAAAAGTGGAAAATCAACATTTGAAAATATGAATAATCAATCTGGCTTTACAATCAGCAAAGAATACATTTTAATCATATGAACTGTTGGGTGATTTGTTATCTGACGTACGATTGTAATGGTTATTTGCACATGCATGAATATGCAGTGAATGTAACTATTGCATTTACAGATATCAGTCATCATTACTTTTTTATCAAAACAGCTAATCATCATAGATTCTAAGTAATCACATTCCTAGTAATATACTTAGGTCACAAACCTACGTCTGGCTTTTAACAAACAACAACAACAACGATAAACCCTTCGATATGACACGAAAACAAACACCCACCGCCGTGTTCGAAACCGTGGCAGTAATTTCGCACGAACGAAGTCAAGAGACACTTTCACGAAAATACGAACAACGTTTTCTTTTTCTTTTTCTTGTTATTCTTTTTCTTTTCAATACTTTCTGATCTCCGCGAGAAAACATATGCTTCAGGCATACTGAATTCAGTGATATTTTCAGGGAGGAGGAGGAGGAGGAGGAGGAGGAGGAGGAGGGAGAAGGAGGTGGAGGAGGAGGAGGGAGAAGGAGGTGGAGGAGGAGGAGCAGAAGGAGGTGGAGGAGGAAGAGGAAGAAGAAGAAGAAGCAGAAGAAGAAGAAGAAACAGAAGAAGAAGAAGCAGAAGAGGAAGAAACAGAAGAAGAAGAAGTAGAAGAAGAAGAAGAAGAAGCAGAGGAAGAAACAGAAGCAGAAGAAGAAGAAGAAGAGAAAAAGGAGGAGGAGGAAGAGGCCATCTTCGACTAAAGCCTTTCACACATTCCATTCATCGAGACTGACCACTGGAGACACTCGGCGTCTGTTCTCGGCCTCCGTTGGTGACTGGGCTCCGATGATCTTGTTTTATCTTATATTCTCTCTCCCCTTCCCACTCTACACACACACACACACACACACACACACACACACACACTTGTATGTATATTGATAATGCTAGATAGATAGATAAATAGATATAGATATATAGATATATAGAGATAGGCAGATAGATTGATAGATAGCTAGAGAGACAGACAGATAGATAGATAGTTAAATAGATGGACAGATGAATACACACACACTCAAATACACCCACACAATGTATATATATATATATATATATATATATATATATATATATATATATATATATATATATATACATATAT
>NW_028234427.1:17321464-17323964 GCF_977035675.1 Penaeus japonicus | reverse complement strand
GATAATATCCTTTTCAATTTTCAAGCTATTTCCTCTCCATAAATCACTCAGAATTTATGATTGTCTAACACGTATTTAGCAAAACTCGTGGAATTTCCCAATGAATATTGATATAAGAAATATTGATAATGATACAGCTACAACTGTAACTGTTATTTATAGTTATGATATTACTTAGCGAAGTTTTGTTATCGCCATTTTTTCTATTTTTCAGTAATAATGCTAACAACAAGGAATCTTTCACTACAATTCCGATTATTTATAACAGCTGATTAACGTCAGTAATTGTAGTTGCACTGTTGACAAATCAAACTATATTCAGCAAAACTGCATCTAGTTGTGCTAGATATAATATCATCGGTGTCATCGGCATGAGTATTATCATCACTGGTATCATTGTCATTACTTTTTGAATATCGTTATGACGGATATCATCTTTATCTATCTTCTTTATTCTTCATTGATATTGACACTATAATCACATTTTTTTTATCAAAACTTTTCTTCATCATCATCATCACTTTTATTACTATTATCATATCTATTGGTATGTAGGTATTACATCATCATCATTTGTGTTATCATCTTCACTATCATTACAATTAATATAACTCATTAGTTATAACCATCATCATAATCCTCATAAGCTTTGTACCATAACTAATACGAAAACTATCATTATAGTTTTAAAACCATCAGAGCACAACCTCAAGTAAGTGAGACAGTGTACACAAGAACCAGAACAACAACAACAACAAACGAACAAGAGTAAAAACATGAGCCAATAATAGGATTCAGCCATAGACAACTACAAGACATTTTCCCGGCGGAATTACAAAGAGTGCCGCTGTCGTAACCAATAGCCCCCCAACCCCCCTCCCCCCTCCCCGCCCTTCCGTCTGTCCAATGTCCATCCCCTCTCTATTCCACCCCCACTCCCTATTACCATAACACCCCTACCCCCTCTTCCCAAGCATACGCCTAGCCTCCCCTCTCCTCCCCCCTCCCCCCACACACACTACATTGTCCACCGACCGCGGGGAAATAAATGGGCTTATAATCGGCCTAATTGGCAACCGCAGCGGCCTTGATTCTGGTTCCAAATTTCTGGACATACGATTCTATCACCCCCCCCTCTTCCCCTCCCCTCCTCCCTTTCCTCTACCTCTCCTCCCATTTCCCCCTCCTCCTTCCTTTCTCTCTCCTCCCCCCCCCCTCTCTCCCCATTAAATCCGGGAAAGGGCGAGAGGGGAGGGGGATAGAAATATCGAAAGGGAAAGGGGATAATCAAGAAATAGATGAGGGGGGGAAATGAAAGTGGAAGGGAAGTGAGAGAGAAAAAGAAAGAAAGAAAAAATAATGTGGATGATAATGATCATGAACAGAAAAAAGAAAAAGAAAAAAAAAAACATCAACTCCCCCTAACACACCCACTCTTTCCTCATCCCCTCCCTCCCACCCCCCTTCCCCCCATCCAAATACTCCCTTTAATCCCCCCCCCCTCACCTCTTTCATTCCCGCAGCTGACCAACGCCCATAGAGTACCACCCAACGGAATGTAATGTTAATGACTTTGCTTAATGACCCTAGATATTAACGCTATTTTTCATTTTAATTAAATTAGGTTATTCAAGGTTGGTGTGAGAACGGCTCAAGAGTGGATGAAACTGAAGAGAAAGAGAGGGAACGAAGGAAAGCAGGAAGGAAGGAAGGAAGGGAAAAGAGAGAACAACATAATTAGAATGGAATTAGTGATTTCGTTCGTTTTGTTGTAAGGAGAGGCTGAAATATAGTGTATAGTGTTGGAAGTGGTGATATGTGGTGACCAGGAGGCGGGTTATGGTGTTGGCATTCGTGATGGTTATGAGATGGTGGTGTTGATAAGGGTGCTGATCGTTATAGTGGTGGTGATGGTATTGATTGATGGTAATGGCTTATCATCATGGTTATGATGACATTTGGGATATGGGTAAGATCTGATAATAATACTGGTGATAATTGTAACCAACACAAGACACTAGAGGAAAAAATAAGCAACAAAAAAAAAAAAAAAGAAAAAAGAAAGAAAGAAAAAAAAGAATAAACCCAAAGCATAAAGCAAAAAGCAAAAAAAAAAATCAAATGAAATAAGCCCAAAGCATAAAGCAAAAAGCAAAAAGCAAAAAAAAAAAAAAAAAACGATTCTCAAAATACCATTTACAAAAATAATAATTCCAGCGTATCATGGTAGCCCCAAGTTTTCAAAACAAAACTTCCACGGGATTCATTTCCACTTACTCCGGCCCTCGACGGTCAGCACACGAAGCCGGTCAACACACATACCTGTTGGGAAAAGGAGAGAGACGCATTATTGGTCAAATTCAGAGGATGTAGTTTAGGAGAATGGCAGAGAGAATGGAGTAGAAATGGGAATAAATAGATATATAGATAGATATAGAGAAAGAACATAGAGATGGAGAGGCATACACAAAGAGATAAATAGATATAATAGACAGAGACA
>NW_028234427.1:17296464-17303964 GCF_977035675.1 Penaeus japonicus | reverse complement strand
AAGCTACAAAAAACGGAAAAAAAAGAACACTCAAACAGACCCCACCCCCCACACCCACCCCCAATCACCCTCTCCACTCAAACTTAAAAGAAGATAAGAAGAAGAAAGAGAAGAAGAAGAAGACGAAAAAAAAAAAAACTTCTCAAACTTTCGGGATCATCTCCTCAATTATATCCCCCTTCCCCTCCCCCCCCCCCTCCCTCTTGTGCGATGACCCAAGGAGATCTTCTTCCTCAGGGAGTTTTTTTGTTTTTTTTTTGTTTTTTTTTGTTGATGTTCTTTTCCTTTTTTCGCTTTTATGTTTTTGGTTTCTTTTGTGTTGTTGTTTGTTTGCTGGCTGTTTGTTATCTGGCTTTGGACTTTTGGATTTTTTCGCTTGTTTAATTTAGTATTTCAATTATCTATTTCTTTCTCTCTCTCTCTCTCTCTCTCTCTCTCTCTCTCTCTCTCTCTCTCTCTCTCTCTCTCTCTCTCTCTCTCTCCAATAGCAAAGACAATAAATAAATAAAGAAAAAAATCCGAAACAGATAAATTAATAAAAAGAAAGAAAAATAAACACTGCATCACAAAGATAGTAAATAAAGAAAAGAAACAAAGAGAGAGAAAAAAACAATAACCGTTAATTAAGAAAAGCCGAAGAGAATGTAAGAGGTTCACCTTATCTGAGAGGGGGGGGAAGGGAAGGGAGGGGGGGGGGCGAGAGAGAATGCTTTAAGGTGAAAGGAATAAGGGGGGAAGGAAGGAGAAGGGGAAAGGAAGGGTAGAAGAAAGGGTGGGAAGAGGAAGACAAGAAGAGGAGAAGGAAGGGTGTAGAGAGGAAGGAGAGAAGAGGAGAAGGAAGGATGAATGAAGAGGAAGGACAGGGTGAAAGTAGGAAGGGGAGAGGGAAGAAGAGGGTGAAATGAAGGGTGAATAGAGGAAGGAAGGACAAGGTGAAAGCAGGGAGAGGAGAGGGAAGGAAGGGAAGAAGAAAGGGTGGACAGAGGAAGGAAAAGGAGGACGGAGAAGGTGAAAAGAATTTAAAAAAAGCGCGAAAATAGTAAGAAAAACAATGACGAAAGCGATGAAAGGAAGAAGGGAAGATGAAAGGGAAGAACATACGAAAGGAGAAAGAGACGAAAAAGGGTGAAAGGAAAATAAAATGAAAGAAAAAAGAAAAAGAAAGAAAAAGGGAAAGGCGGAAAGAACAGTACACAAGAACAGTAGGCGGGAGACCGAAAGAGTGAAAGGAAGAGTGTGAGAAGAATCAATATTAAATCCTAGACGAATGAAATATGGAAAGTGTGAAAAGAAGAATAAAAGAAACAACAATGGAAGGAGAAGGGAAGGAGAGAACCAAAGTGAGAATTAAGGAAGAGGGTGAGAAGAATCAATATTAAATCCTAGACGAATGAAATATGGAAAGTGTGAAAGGAAGAATAAAAGAAACAACAATGGAAGGAGAAGGGAAGGAGAGAACCAAAGTGAGAATTAAGGAAGAGGGTGAGAAGAATCAATATAAAATCCTAGACGAAAGAGATGAGAGAAGTGTGAGAAGAAGAATGAAAGAAACAAAAATGGAAGGAGAAGGGAAGGAGAGAACCAAAGTGAGAATTAAGGAAGAGGGTGAGAAGAATCAATATTAAATCCTAGACGAATGAAATGTGGAAAGTGTGAGAAGAAGAATGAAAGAAACAAAAATGGAAGGAGAAGGGAAGGAGAGAACCAAAGTGAGAATTAAGGAAGAGGGTGAGAAGAATCAATATTAAATCCTAGACGAATGAAATGTGGAAAGTGTGAAAAGAAGAATGAAAGAAACAAAAATGGAAGAAGGGAAGGAGAGAACCAAAGTGAGAATTAAGGAAGAGGGTGAGAAGAATCAATATTAAATCCTAGACGAATGAAATGTGGAAAGTGTGAAAGGAAGGATGAAAGAAACAAGAATGGAAGGAGAAGGGAAGGAGAGAACCAAAGTGAGAATTAAGGAAGAGGGTGAGACGGAGATAGGAAGAATGGAAGCAAAGAATGGAAAAGCTCAAAAGGCTGAGACAAAGGTGAAGGAAAGGGTAAAAATGACAAAAATGAAAAATGAAAAATACTCAGAAGAGGGGAAAAAGGAAAAAACGAGAATAAAAGAATATAAAGTCAAAAGGTTGAAAGAAAGAAACAGATCAATGGAAAAGAGAAAGGAAAAAAAAACAACATAAAACGAAACAGTGAAAGAAAAAAGTGAAAGGAAGACAGAGATAAAATAAGATTAAAAATAGATTGAAGAAATGATGATGAATAGGGTGAAAGGTATAGAACATCTAAATACAGACGAAAAAAGAAAGAGAGAAAAAAAAGGAGAAGAAAGAGTAAAAGAAAAGAGCGAAAGAGAAAGAGAGAGCAAAAAGGAGAGAGAAAGAGTAAATGAAAAAATTAAAAAGAGAGAGAGAGAAAAAAGGAGAAAGAGAGAGAGAAAAAAAGGAGAAAGAATGAAGGAAAAGAGCGAAAGAGGAAAAAGAAAGAAAGAAAGAATAGTAAAAGGGTAATTAAACCATTCCAACGAAAACTGTTTACCGCATTACCCCTTAGAAGGTAATTAGCATTGTAGGGTAATAATCAGTAATTACCGAAAGGGTATTTAACACTTAGGAAAGAATCTCGGCTCTCTAAGGCTGATAATTACGTACAGGTGATTAACATCTAAAAGGTAATTGCTAATTAGTTAATCCTTACAATTAGCTAACCACTACAACTACCGATACTCCAATCAGAATGTTGTCATAACAGTCACCATACAACCTCACTCTAAGCATCACTATAACCATCTTCAGCTATTCTTTTAACTTTGAACTTTTGTCTTAGCTTTGATTAGTTTTGCTAGCAACGTCATTATTGCCTTGTTATTATTATCATCATTATAATTAATATCTTTGTTATTATTATTATTGTTATTATTAGTATTATCATCATCTTTAGCATTATTATTATAACCTTTATCATTATATTATCATTATTGTTATTATTATTGTTATTGTCATCATTGTTATTATCATTATTATTATCATCCTTAGCATTATTGTTATAATCATTATCATTATATTACCATCATTGTCATTATCATTATTGTTATTATCATTATCAGTGTCATTATTACTATCATTATCATTACTATCATTATCATTACCATCATCATCATCATTCTTATCATCACTACCACTGTATTATTTGTATATTATTATATCCTTATTATATCATTATAAGTTCTTCAATTCGTCGCACCTTAGATAATAAAAAAACATATATAATTGTTGTGATGGTGATCATGACATTTCTGATGACAGCTATGAGGATGAGTCTCCAGATCCTCACCCCCCCCTCCCACTCTATCCCTCTCCCCCTCCCCTAGTACCTTACTTTCGCCCCTTGTTTAGTTAGTACTTTCATCTCTTCGCCTTCCTCTTTATTTTTTTTCTTAAATCTTTCTCAGGTCAGCTTGCCTCTTGCTATTCTTTTCTTTCTCTGTTTCTATGGCTCTCTGTGTTTCTGTGTCTATGTGTCTCTGTCTTTATCTCAATCTCTCTCTCTCTCTCCCTCCCTCTCTCTCTCTCTCTCTCTCTCTCTCTCTCTCTCTCTCTCTCTCTCTCTCTCTCCTCTCTCTCCTCTCTCTCTCTCTCTCTCTCTCTCTCTCTCTCTCTCTCTCTCTCTCTCTCTCTCTCTCTCTCTCTCTCTCTCTCTCTCTCTCTCTCTCTCTCTCTCTCCCTCCCTCTCCCTCTCTCTCTCTCTCTCTCGGCCTCTTCAGTAGGGTCAAAATAAATCCCAAAATTCTCGCTTTTAAACCCTCCTTTTTCCTTCACTCGTGGACACACTTCATGTTTCAGCCTCTCTTACTGAAGCCACAACTTCGTGTATATAACAAAGCCACCCTGAAGCCGACCTCCCCTTCTCCTGGCCTTCTTGGAGGGGGTTAGGGAAGAGAGGGGAGAGGGGAGGGGGAGAGGAATTAGTTGGGGGGGGAGAAGGGAAGGGAGGAATTTACTTGTAAGTCAAACAGTTTCAATAATTCGGGTCCGTTCTTTTGTTTGTTTTATTTTTTATTTTTTCTTTCCTTTTCTTTCTCTCCTCCACTTGCTCTCTCTGTTTTTTTTTCTCTCTCTCCATTAATCTATCTACCGATCGATTTCGCTCTCTCTCTCTGCCCTCACCTTTCCTCTTCCCCATACCATCCTACTCCTTCCTCTTCCCCTTTCTCTCCCTCACTCCATCCCACCCCTTCCACCTACCCCTACCCCCCACACCGCCCACCCAACCCTCTCCTTCCCTTCCCATCCCTCACCCACCCGCCCACCCCCGCCCACTCCCGCCCACTTGCCCACCCTTGACATTCTCCCCCGGCGACCGCAGCCTCGCTTTGACTTTCCTTGCCACATTCAGGTGAAAAAAACGACATTGACAAAGCACACTTTAACGCGTTATTCTGTTTCCTTCTGGTTGTGTGCATGCGGGAAGGATGGGGGGGAGGGGGAGGGAAGATGGTGGGGGAGGGGAGGGGAGAGTTGGGGGTTGGGGATGATGGTGAGGGAAGGAGGGGGATGGTGAGGGAGAGGGTGAGGGAGGTGGGGAAGAGTTGGAGGTGGAGGGAGGGTTACTGGTGGGGGTGATTGTGGGGAGGGAGTGGGAGAGGAAATGGGAAGAAAGAAGGGTGGAAGGATTGAGGGGAGAGGGGAAAGGTGGGGTGGGGGGAGAGGAGGAGGAAGAAGACCGGAGGGGCGGAGAGGATGGGGGAGGAATGGGGTTATGGAGGGACAGAGAGACTTAAGAGAAGGAGGGAAGGAGAAAGAGATAAAGAGGAGACGTGAGGAAGAAAGATTACACTGATGATTAGTGAAAGAGAGAGAGAGAGAGAGAGAGAGGGAGAGAAAGAGAGAGAAGGAGACCAAAGAATACAGAAAAAAAAAACAATGACAAGGATACTCAGACATAACAAACAAACAAATAAATCTAGAAACACGAAGAAAAAGCAAGAAAAACAAGCCAATGAAAAAAAAAAATCACGTAAATAAAACTGTAAAACAAAATCAACAGAAAGACAAGCAAGACTTCCCCCTCTCTCCCTCCTCCCCTCCCCCCCTCCCCGATAAAAAAGAAATGGCATATTCATTTTTTTTTCTTTTTGCATATAATTGTTTAAATACTTGGTCAGGGTTTTTTAAGTCGGCTTCCGTATCAAATGTCTCTGGACACAATGAAGTCATAAAAAATCCATTTTGCCACAAAAGAATTAAAAAAAAGAAAAAAAAGATATATATGATACACGACATCATATTTATCTTCATGAAGTCAGAATAAATGAATAGATGTGTAAACAAATGAATAAATAAAAAAAATTAATATGTTCTTGTACCCTCCTCTTCCCCCTCCCTCCTTACCGCCCCCCCCCCCCCCCCCCCGCCATTAACAGACACGATCTCAGAGGAAAATAACACAAAAAGGTTGAAATAAGAGCGAGGTTAAGGCTTTATGACGAAGACTAAAAAATGTCATTGGTTCCGCCGGACTTCGGGTACAAGGGCATGGTCAGAGAGAGAGAGAGAGAGAGAGAGAGAGAGAGAGAGAGAGAGAGAGAGAGAGAGAGAGAGAGAGAGAGAAAGAGAGACGGAGAGAGAGAGAGAGAGAGAGAGAGAGAGAGAGAGAGAGAGAGAGAAAGAGAGACGGAGAGAGAGAGAGAGAGAGAGAGAGAGAGAGAGAGAGAGAGAGAGAGAGAGAGAGAGAAAGAGAAAGAGAGACGGAGAGAGAGAGAGAGAGAGAGAGAGAGAGAGAGAGAGAGAGAGAGAGAGAGAGAGAGAGAGAGAGAGAGAGAGAGAGAGAGAGAGAGAGACGGAGAGAGAGACAGAGAGAGACGGAGAGAGAGAGAGAGAGAGACGGGGAGAGAGAGAGAGAGAGAGAGAGAGAGAGAGAGAGAGAGAGAGAGAGAGAGAGAGAGTGAGAGAGAGAGAGAGAGAGAAAGACAGACAGACAAACAGAGAGAGTCTAAAACACAATACATAGCGTCATAAAGGACTTCCTGAAACGGGAAACAGGAGACGGCCTAGAGAAGGACTCTCTTTCGCGCTCCCCTCAAGAGTCTTGGAGATTCTAGGGTCCGCATGACCCCCCCCCCCAACTACTCCCCCCTCTTCTCCCTCTCTCGTCCCCTTTTCTCTCCAGTTGGTCAAAGTTAATATATAACAGAGTGAGAGAGAGGGAGAGAGAGAGAGAGAGAGAGAGATAGATAGAGAGAGAGAGAGAGAGAGAGAGAGAGTGAGAGAGAGAAAGAGATAGAGAAAGTGAACGAGAGAGAGAGGGGGAGGGGAAATGATCGGGGAAAACGATCGAAAAGGAAACTGCTCCCAGCGAAGTCCGCATCTCCGTTATGACAGAACCAAGACCAAGCCTAGCATAATTCCCACGTAATGCGGGCTGGTCTTCCCAGCATGACCGCTTCTCATTCGCTCTTTCCTTCATTAATTATCTTGTGTTTCCTCTCTCTCTCCCTCCCCCTCCCCCCCTCCCCCTCTCTCCCCCCCCCCCCTCTCTCTCTCTCTCTCTCTCTCTCTCTCTCTCTCTCTCTCTCTCTCTCTCCCTCCCCCCCTCTCTCTCTCTCTCTCTCTCTCTCTCTCTCTCTGCCTGTCTATCTCTCTTTCTTTTATTACAACTATTACATTTCATCCTTCTCTCCCTCTCTCTCTTTTCCCCACTCTCTCTCTTTCTTCCCCTCCCCCCCAATTATCTCTCATTCCCTCTGCCTTCTGAGTGAAAGAGCTTGGAAGGAGATTTGTATGGCTGAGGATGACCCAAAGAAACAAAGAAATTATGAAGAGAAATTAAAGAAATAGAAGATGAAAGATAAACCAGGGATATGAAAAGGAAAAAAGGATTTCCAAAGACATTGAGTTCTTGCAATCTGCGGTCGGTAAGTTGCAAGTGGACTAGGGGGGGGGGCATTATGATCATTATCATTGGTCTATCATTTTTACAATCTTTTTAAATATCATTATTATCGTCACCATTAATGTTATCCCTTTTTATAATAACTATTATTATGATCATTATCGTTATCATTGTCACTATCATAATCATTATAATTAAAATAAAAAGAAAATTATGATAAATCTGTCTTCCCTCTGATCATTATCTTGTCACTTCTTCTCCTGCTAGAAATACATAATAAATCAAATCTGAGAAATGTATTGTAAGTCACCCAGTGTGGCATCGTAATCTATAAACGGCCATTAAGAATTCACTTTCATTCTCCCAAATTACATCGTGTTAGTCGCTGTGAAATGCATCACCCAGACGCACGCTCACCAACACACACACACACACACACACACACACACACACACACACACACACACACACACACACACACACACACACACACACACACACACACACACACACACATATATATATATATATATATATATATATATATATATATATATACAAACATATATGTGTCTGTGTGTATACACACACACTTTTGGACCACTA
>NW_028234427.1:17276464-17286464 GCF_977035675.1 Penaeus japonicus | reverse complement strand
AGAGAGAGAGAGAGAGAGAGAGAGAGAGAGAAAGAGAGAGAGAGAGAGAGAGAGAGAGAGAGAGAGAGAGAGAGAGAGAGAGAGAAATTGAAGAAGATTGAAGGCGAGAGGGAGAGGTAAAAAATGAATGAAAAAAAAATAGATGAAAAAGAAAAAACAACAGAAGAAGAATAGGAAGAGAGAAAGCAAGGCATAGAAGAAGATAAGAAGAAGAACCAACAGAGGATGATGATGAAAAGAAAAATAGTACAAAGAGGAAGAAAAATCACGAGAAGATTCAAGAGAACGTCTTCAAGATGCACAGTCCCCAGCACCTGCACTACCGTTGCAAATTATAATGTGCAACATGAACAAGAAAATGGCGTCATTCGAAAAATATCTTGGAACTCGAAGCGTGCGCCGTCGACAAGGACACTTGGGGATTAGTTAAAAAAAAAGGGAGGAGGAGGAGGAGTGGGAGGAAGGAAATATATTAGGAGGAGGAGGAGGAGAAAGAGAAGGAGGAGGATAAGAAGATGGAAGGGGAGAAGGAGGAGGAGGAAGAAGAAGAAGAGGAGGAGGATAAGAAAATGGAAGGGGAGAAAGAGGAAGAAGAAGAAGAGGAGGAAAGGGAGGAGAAGAAGGTAAAGTTAAAGGAAAAGGAGGAGAAGAAAAAGAAGGAGGAGGAGGAGGAAAAGGAGAAGATATAGTTGAAGAAGGAGGAGAAGGAGAACGCAGAGAAGGCGAAAGAAAGAAAAGGAGAAGGAGGAGGAAAAGAATAATAAAAAAAAAAATGATACCACTACAGGAGCACAAGTTGACAATTAAAAAGTTTGGATAGCAACCGAATGATTATTAAAAAGATAGATAAAAAAAACATAGTCCAACATTATACATGTATATATTTCTTTCCTTCTTCTTGTTTCTTTCTTTTTGTTTTCTTTAATCTTTATACATTTGTATTTGTTCGTTATCTAACACAAACTTCACACCTAACAAACAGCCCCAAACAGGCACAAAGAAAGAGAGAGAGAGAGAGAGAGAGAGAGAGAGAGAGAGAGAGAGAGAGAGAGAGAGAGAGAGAGAGAGAGAGAGAGAGAGAGAGAGAGAACGAGCGAAACAAACAAACAAACAGACAAACAGAAAAGAAACAGTAAGAGACACAAAGAAAGACAAAGAGACAGAGAGAGAAAGAGAGACAGAAAAACAGCAACAGACACATCAAGAGTTCGAGAGACAGCGACCAGAGAGAGAGAATCCCCACGCCAAAGAGCCACAGCGAAGGATGATCACCCAAGCATCCCACCCCGAGAGGCGGAGGGAGCAGCCAAGGCAAAAAGGAGGTGAAGGGATCCACACGCTGTAAACAGTTAGCTGACTGCCTCGACAACCCAGGCGTCTCCTTCAACCCGGCGGCCTTGGCTTCGAGTGACCGGGAGGAAGGGAGAGAGAAGGGGGGAGAAGGAGGGAGGAAGGGGGGAGAGGGAGGGAGGAAGGGAGAGAGAAGGGGGGAGAAGGAGGGAGGAAGGGGGGAGAAGGAGGGAGGAAGGGAGAGAGAAGGGGGGAGAAGGAGGGAGGAAGGGGGGAGAAGGGGGGAGAGGGAGAGAGGAAGGGGGGAGAAGGGGGAGAGGGAGGGAGGAAGGGAGAGAGAAGTGGGGAGAAGGAGGGAGGAAGGGAGAGAGAAGGAGGGAGAGAGGGAGAAAAGGGGAAAGGGTGGGGAGGGGGGAAGAGGAGGGGAGATAGAGAGAAAGAGGTGGAAGGAGAGAGGGGTGAAAGGGTGAAAAAGGTAAAGGGTGGGAGAGGGAGAAAGAGAAGGGAAAGGGAAAGAGAGATAGAGGGTAGGGAGAAAAAGGAGAGGTAGGATAAAGAGAGAGAGAGAAAGAGAGAGAGAGAGAGATGGAAAGGTGAGGTAAAGGGGAAAAAGAGTAGGAGGGAGACAAGAGAGGAGTAGGAGGTGGGAGGGAGAAAAAGGCCCGGGAGGGGGGGGGGGGGCATGAAGAGGTAGAGAGAGTATGAGAGAGAAAGATAGGTAGATATATATATATATATATATATATATATATATATATATAGAGAGAGAGAGAGAGAGAGAGAGAGAGAGAGAGAGAGAGAGAGAGAGAGAAAGAGAGAGAGAGGGGAGGGGGGGGAAGAGTTACTATCCCGTCTCTTTCACCTCACCTGCCAAACGCTAACCCTTACGTCCAACACGTATAATATCCACTCTCGCTTGCCACTCGACGCACGAGAGAGAGAGAGAGAGTAAGGGAATGTGATTTTTATACCAAGGGGTTGAAAGGGCGTGAGAGAGGGAAGGTGAAGATGGTGAGGGTTAAAGGGGTGGCGGAGTGGTGGAGCGGGTGGTGGAGGGTGGATGAGGGGGGTGGAGTGGAGTAAGGGAGGGTAAGGGAAGGAGAGGGAGTGTGGGGGGTGCGTTGATCAGCTGGTTATCCTTACGGTTCAAGAGAGAGGGAATTCCGGAATGCGTCTGGGAAGGTTGGCCAGAAGGAGGTTGTATTATAATGAAGGTTGTGCTGATTGGAAATGCGTCGTGTTGTAGAACTTGCAGCGTTGGCGAGCGTCGAATGATATGACGATTATGATAGTTATATTTCGTAATTTACTGTATTTAAGACTGTTTACTTGGAAGTGGAGGACTTCATCTTTCGAAATTATTACTCGAAAGAATATGTTTTGAAATAATTGATACTTTGTGTAACATAGAAAGATTTTACCACATGCAACAATTCTTGTGGCTGTTCATTTATTTAAAATGATATTACTATCTATTTCACAGTCTAGTGACAAAATGCAAATTATTAAATGCAACGAGGGAAATAAATGGATGTACGTGAAGAGTTAATTGGAAATTGCCATTCCGAGTATGTAAACACTGTAAACCAAAGAATCACTAGGATCAAAGAAGGTCAAGGAGTTTTACATGTTTAGGCTTTTATGGGGAAGGAAAAATCCAAACTGCGACCTTCTGTTGAAAAGAATTCTGCACGATCATTCATATTTAATCAATCCATTGTTTAAATTTGAATTTTATCAACCGCGTTATAATCATCAATTCACAACAAAAGGATAGTATCCTTACTGCAAACGACCTTGGTATACTGTAAAATAAGTCTAAATAAGAGCTAACTTACTACAATCCAATGCCTACTGAAGGTTTTTACTGCTGCGTCAAATGTTTAAATTTAGATAAGTATACCATAGAGTCTGAATCATTTCATTTTCTTTGAACGCTCCGTCAAAGAGAATGGAGAAAACTAGAAAACGAGAAATTATTTGGGTGACTCATATAAAAAAAATTACAGTCTGAAAGTGTTTAAAACTTATTTTTTATTTTTATCTGTATCCTCTTAAGCTTAAACTATTTTTTCACATCTAAAGATAAGAATATATAGGTTTTGTAATTCGAATAGTGAAAGCAAACATAAAGATATGATCGATTAAAAACTACAAACTTAGTTTTAGAAAAAATACCATGACTTTATTTGTTATATTTGAAACAACATAATGTAATTTATTCTAATCAATGTGGCATTAACAAATGTAAGCGACACACAAATCACTAAATGTTACATGTTACAACTATTTGAATAGTCCCCCACAAAATTTTACAGAAAACGAAAAGCTGTCTGCTTGTACAGAAAATGAAACCTTATTTTTGGGGGGACTATACGAATCCTACAACTTTTTATGAAAATACACAACTCTTACAAGGCTATCTATATAAGGGTTATAAATCGCAGTCTTCTTAATCTAAAATCTAGCATACCTGGGGATTAGCAGGGGCATCAATATATTTATAATAATATTGTATGGTAAGAAACAAGTAGGGAAATACTATATCAAACCAAGGGACAATATGTACATGAGGAAACATATTTTTCCTACATTGATAGAATGATGAGGAAATTAGATCAAACAACTCAAAGAAACTTGATTTATGATAAAAAATATATACCCAAAAGTGATACAACATTTCAAAGAATACTCAAGCGTTCTGCTTAAATTCATAATATATCGACAAGACGAAAAAAAAAATCACATACAACGATCATGTAATATGATCATTGGCCAAACACGTGGTTTGCACACGACGCTCGCACATTAGAAAACGAAGTGTGTGAACTGGTTTTTTCGAACACAGCTTCGTGGCGGGACTCGATTTTGAATATCATGCTTAGATTTCCTCTGCAGTCTTACTTACTCCCTCTCACTTTGGATCTTGTTATTATTGTATTTTTGTTTCTTTTCTCTTTCTCTATATATCACTCTTTCATACTCTCCTTTTATTCTCTCTCTCTCTATCTATCTATCTGTCTATCTATCTATCTATCTATTTATCAATCAATCTATCTATATATCTTGATGTGAACATTTATCTCTTTTCTCCTCATCTGTCTTTCTCTATCTCTAACATCATCATTTATTACTTTCACTCCCCCAATTTGCCGTCTGATTTTCCTCACGCATGCTTCACTTCAACACAGACTATTAACATTCTTTCTTCCACATATGTACAACTAGAGCATGCCAGCGAATGACTTGGCAAGGAGAAAAAAAAGTTGCACACAGGACCACACTCATAGTGATGTGGATGCATAGAAACGCATGCGCACACACACACACACACACACACACACACACACACACATACACACATACACACACACGCACGCACGCACGCACACACATTAGAAATGTTGTCTTTTGCATTAAAACTCTTCATATATACTGATCAACAAGAGTACTATAACGTTTTCATATAAGTAATGTTGTTATAGTCAAGTGACGAAAACTAATCTCAGAATTAAGATATTGTAAAGATATTTTCGGTCATTTTTAAGGGGTCAGAGGTCAGGAAAATGCAGAGTCACGATAAATATGCTTATGGGATTAGTACCAAATTCAAAAGGGCTAGAATTGTATTACAAAATATAGTACAAACTCATATATACGTAAAGATAGTAGAGAGGTATTCAGGCGGATGTGTACAGAGGCTGGAGGCAAAGGACAGAGAAATATACTGGCATGTGCCAATGCTTGAAAGTCAATAAATCCACACACACACAGATATATATATATATATATGTATGTATATATATATATATATGTATGTATGTATATATACATGTATGTATGTATATATACATGTATATACACACACATATATACATATAGCTAGGTATATATATATACATATATATGTATACATATACATATATAAGTATATATATATATATATATATATATATATATATATATATATATTATATATACTATATATATTATATATATATAAATATTATATATATATATATATATATATATATATATATATATATATATATATATATATATATATATAACATATGCATATATACATGCATGTATGTATGCATGCATGTGTGTATATATACAAACTAACCTAAACATTTAAACACACCGATAGATATATAAACAGACAGACAAACAACCAAAATGAATAAGAAATTCCAGATTCCACATATTTTGCTAAATTATCACTTGAAAACCAGATTTGGATAATATGCCATTTCAGATACGTTGCAACATGGCGGAATTATTATCAGCATTTCGGTTGAATTGGCAAATGGAAGAGTCGTGCTGTTATTCATGTGCTAAATTAAGAGAGGTTAGCTTGAGAGAGAGAGAGAGAGAGAGCGAGAGAGAGAGAGAGAGAGAGAGAGAGAGAGAGAGAGAGAGAGAGAGAGAGAGAGAGAGAGAGAGGGAGGGAGGGAGAGAGAGAGAGAGAGTGAGATGATATATAGATATGTGTGTGTGTGTGTGTGTGTGTGTGTTTGATAGATTAATAAATGGATAAAACGATATATAGATAGATATTTAGTCCGACAGACAGAGGGATGGAACATCATAGATATAAATAGATGGATGAATCTATCTAGAAAGCAAAGAAACAGAGTGAAACCGAAACAAAAAGTGAAAGTCATCTCACCCCAATGATCTTACACGAAGATCATTTAAAAAGGGGCTAAAAAAAACGACTAAATATCTACAAATTAATAATTCCCTTAAAAGCACGAGATCGGGGCAAAACGGGTCCGTCTGAGTACCTGATTCTCTCACTCACGACCGCGGTCATTATAGACCTGAGAAGAACTCGTTCCTTCCAATCACGGATTAGGTTCAGCTGCGATTGGAGGGGGTGGGTGGAGGGGGAGAGTGGGGGTGGGAGAGAGAGAGAGAGATTGGAGGGGGGGGGCAGGGGAGAGGGATGGGAAGTTTTTAGAAGAGGGAGGAAAAGGGAAGGGGGAGGAGGGAAAGATGGGAGAGGGACGAAAGGAAGTAGGAGGAGGGGGGGAGCTAGAGAGGAGGAAGGGCTGAAAGAAAGAAGGAAGAGGTAGATTTAAAGATAGAGCGAGAGGGCATGAAGGGGCATGGAAAGAGGGAAGATAAAGACGCTAACTAGCATTATGAATCAAGAACGATAATATCTGACATAAATCCAGAATGAAAACAATAAAGCAAGAGATGAATATGAGATAATAAGAAAAAAGAAAGATAGACCCAGGGAAAGAAAAAGGGTGCGTGGGAGGGGGGAGGGTATGAGGGTGCAGGGAGGTGTGTGTAGGGGGGGGGGGGGGGTATGAAGGGGCAGGGAGGGGGGGGGGGGATGAGGGTGAAGGGAGGTGGAGTGGGGGGGGGTGTATGAGGGTGCAGGGGGTGGGGGGGGTATGAGGGTTCAGGGAGAGGGGGGTATGAGGGTACAGGGAGTGGGGGTGAGGGAGGCAGCTGCACCCTACTTTCAGAGGAGTGACGTAAGTGAATGGTTTTTCATTCCTTTTTTCACCCTTTCTACATCAGGCAATTCGATTCGTAATTCAAGAGAAGTTGCAAAGTCGGCCGCCAGGCAAAGTCGCGGCAGAACGTGAATTTACGCCCCTTGTTGCATCAGCATTGAGCATGTTGAAGAAAAATGAAGGAAGTAATAGCTGGTGGGGCATGATTGATAGATTTGAAGATATTTATATAAAATGAAACAGACAGTTTCATACAGGTACGCGTTCACGAACCCATTAATTTACGTGTATCCTGTATATATATATATTATATATATATATATATATTATATATATATATATATATATATATATATATATATATATATATTTTATATATGTGTGTGTATTATATGTATATAATATATATTTATATTAATATATATATATATATATATACTTATGTGTGTATTTATATATAAACACGTATATATATATATATATATATATATATATATATATATATATATATATATATATATATACATATATGAATATATATTTAGAGAGAGAGAGAGGAGGCGAGAGAAAGAGAGGTAAATAGATAGATACATAGACAGATAGATAAGCATATGGATAGATAGATATAATGTATTCATATAATACCAATTGAATAGTGCTTGAAGTAAGAGAGTGATTAAATGTTTTAGCGCTTATGAATGTAATCTCACCATTATCATCATTTCATTGTTATCATTAAGTAAACTGAAGGTTGAACATACAGATACGTAAAATATAAATAAGTATTTATCTATCTGTCTATCTATCTATCATAATGATAACGATATAAATCACCCCTCCCCCTCCCCACGCCCCCGTAGCCTCGAAAACCACGCCCCTGTCTCGACTACCGTTTATAAAAGTCTCGTTAAGCCCCGATCACACAAGAGACAGCTTTCTAATGATCGGAAAATGACTTCGGTCGTTAACAGGAAACGGAGGTATCATATGAGCAGTTATGGAGAAACGGTAAACGGTTAACATGCGTAACTACTGCTATCTTTCTTTCTTTCTTTCTTTCTTTCTTTTTATTTTTTTTTCTTATCGTTTGGGAGTGTAGATCGATATGTGTGTTAACTAGGGTGGTGTTGGTAGTCTTAAATGGGTGTGTGTGATCTTGAGCGTATTTGCAAGACTGTTTTATCGGACCCTTATACGCTGAATGCCTTGGGTGTGGAAATGCTAGAGGATTACTGTGCAAAATCGTGGGGGTATGGGTGTGGCGAGATGGCGGGGGGGAGAGAGGGAGAAAAAGAGAAAGAGAGAGAGAGAGGGAGAGAGAGAGAGAGAGAGAGAGAGAGAGAGAGAGAGAGAGATAAAAGAGAGAGAGAGATATTAACTTAATCGAAGTTGAAATTAATGTTACTTGAGCGAAGGAGTAATGGGCAAGATATATAAGAAAAAAAAAATCAGTAGAACATCACAAAATGCGACGAAGACATCTGCTTGCCTAAGTCAATACATCAATCACACACTTTATTAACAGCCATATCCCTGAACTTTCATATAAAAATGAAATGAATAAAAAATAAGTACCGTACTTGGGCATCACACTCGGCCAATACTGTTTCTATATTGTTATTTAATATAAACAGATATAATACAAACTAATTTAGTGACTATGAAAGTAATGGCGATATTGATGGCGAAAGTATGGCAAATAGCCAACAGGAGATGATAGATAATGAAACAGCATCCAAACGAAAGAGGAAAAGACAAAAAGAGAGAGAAAAAAAACGCTAAAGGAAATACAAGAAAGGAGAGAGAGAAAAAAAAAAAAGTGACAGACAATGGGAATGGGATTTTGCACAATGTCTTCTTGGTAATCAAAGCCAAAAGCGAAAAAAGGGGAAAAAATCAAGCATGTTATGAAGTCAAATTATGTTGTCAGCGAGTGAAGTCATAACTGACCGTGGCCGCGCAAAAAGCTGCTGCGAAAAGCGATGATCTAACATTTTTCGTGATGTATATATGGATATGTGTGTATGTGTGCGTGTTGTGTGCATATGGCACACATACGCACATACACATGTGTGCCTATGTCTATGTATATAAACGTAAGTATATGAATAGATAAAATGAATATATATATATATATATATATATATATATATACATATATACATATATACATACACACATACATGCATAGATACATACATACATATAGAGTGAGAGTAGTAGAGACTTTTCCTCTCTTCACAAGTTTCGCAACGACCGTGGATTTGGGTGTTTTTGTTATGATGACTTCTGTCACCACTACCATTCGTAGACACGCAGATCCATCCCCTCGCAAAAACACATGATGGGATAAGGCGAAGAGTCATCTCTGCTCAGGCCTTTCCTTTATCCCTATGCCACACACTGTTATTAGTCTATCCCTAGTCCTCCTCTTCCTTCTCTTTCTCCTCCTCCTTCTTCTCCCCTTCGATCTCTTCCCCGCCATCCCCCCTCCCCCTTCCCCCTTCCTCCTTCTGCCATACCTGATCCTCCTTCCTCCTTCGCCATTCCTCCCCTTCTCCCTCTCCTCCCCCACATCTCCCCCACCTCTTCTCTCCGCCCTCCGCCCTCCTCCGCCTCCGCCTCCGCCGCCTTTACTTTCACTCTTAAGGTCACCTTCTCGGCCTGAACCGGGAGAGCAGTTCGCAGGAGGAGGGAAGGGCGAGAGGGGGAGGGATGGGAAACGCAGAGAAAGAGAGGGAGGGAGAGAGGAACAGAGGGAGAGACGCAGGGATGATAAGTTTGGAAGAGAGGCAGGGACAAAGAGTCCAAATGAAAGAGAGAGAAAAGGGGGAAGGGGCTGAAATATATAAAAGAAAAAGAGGGAAGTAGGGTAAGAGAGAGGGGAAGGAATAAGAAATACTGAGAGGGAAGAATGAAAAGCAGATGATAGAGAAAGAGGGGAGGAGGGAGAAAGAGATAGATAGTAATTATCATATGATTATTATTACTGATGATAATAATAATAGCGATGAGGATAATGATAATGATGATTATGATGATATTATATCATAATAAGAGCAACGATATAAAAGCATCACCAACAGTACTGCTACAAAGACAATTAGAAGAACCAAATTAATGAGAACAATCACTAAAATTTCATAAAATCTACAACTACAGCTACTGCTACTACATCTACCTATTACAGACCAACACCTAATAATAAATCTACCCAAATGACCACAACA
>NW_028234427.1:17263964-17268964 GCF_977035675.1 Penaeus japonicus | reverse complement strand
TACTCTCTCTCTCTCTCTCTCTCTCTTTTTATCCCCTCCTTCTTTTTCTTCTTCTCTATCCCTCTTCCACCTCTCTCCTCTACTTTTTCTCTTTCTCTCTCTCTCTCTCTCTCGCTCTCTCTCTCTCTCACTCTTTCGCTCTCTCTCTGTCTGTCTCTTTGTTCTTCTTCCTATTCTATTCTATTCTCGAACACAAAGATAAACTTCAACAACAAAACCCGACAAATATCTCAGTTACATATACACAAACAAACAAGGAATAACGGACCTTTAAAGATAGTAAAAATAATAATAATAATAATAATCATAATATTAGAAATCCATTTTCGAAAAGCGCCTTCCTTCCCCAATCCCCCCTCCCCACTCCTCCAGCCCCCCCCCCTTCCCATAAGAGGCAGCCCCCTACACGCAGCTCTCCCACACGCGATAACGACCTCCTTCGCGGCGTAAGTGCCAGCAGCATCTTCATCTCGATCACCACGACTTCCTGGCACTAACTTGCTTCCTTGTACTAGAGGCCCTCTTTTGTACACTGTGGTTTACTTTATTTCTCATACTTTCTGTTTACTTTCTCTCTCTTCCTTTCTCTCTCTCTCTCTCTTTCCATCTATCAATCTATCTGTCTATGTGTCATGTTTGTTATTGTTATTGGTACTTATTATCATTAATCGTTTTTTTTTGTAATGGACGCCTTTACTCTTTTTTTTATTTATGTTGATTAAAAAAATAGACTCGTTTCCAATTTTATCTTCCCGGCATTATTCCTCTATCCTTCTCCGTCACTATCTCCCTCACTTTCTTCCCCCCCTCCCTCTCTCTTTCCCCCCACTTTTCTCCCTTTTCTCTCATCCCCCCTATTTCTCCCTCTCTTAACCCATCTCATCCGAAACACAACTCCCATCACCTTCTTCTCTATCCTCGACTCCCCCCCCCCTTCCTCTTCACCCTTCCATCACCACGTCTCCTCCCCCCCCCCCACTCCATTTATGCAAACTCGTCCGCCCACACTCGGACAGCGATGGTCAGAGGCCGATACAAAGCAAGCAAGTTCAATGCAGGATTTTGACCCCTGCTTTTCTGAGAACGTCTTTTGAGGACCCGGAGGAATTTATGCGAGGTTGCTGTTTTGTTTTGCTCTTCTTGATATCACCTTTGTTATTGTTTTTGGGATCATGGTTATCATTATCACAGTTATATATTATCATGAGCGTTACTCTCTATACTATGCTATCGTTATCAATATTATCATTACTATATTAAAATTCTAATTATATATGTTAATCATTTCCATGGTCATTAATTTTGTCAACGCTATCATTGTGACCCTCATTATAATGATTGTTATCTTTGTCAACATTGTTGTTACTATACTCTATCTCGTTCTCGCTCCTCCCACATTCCTCCCTGTTCCTCTATTTATTTTTTTTTTATTTACTTTCTTCCCTTTTCCTCTCATTTTCTCTCTTCACACACACAACCCTTCATTCTACCCACGCACTCTCTTCACCCACTCCTCTTTCTCTTTCTTTTCTCTCTCTCTCACCTCCTCGCTCTCCCGTCCCCCCCTCCTCTCCTCCTCCTCGTCTCTCCCACCCCCCTCTCATCCCTACTCCACCCTCCCCTCATCTCTCTTCGGTCTCTCTTCTACACCATCCTCTCTCTCTCCTCATCTTCTCCCCTCTCCTCCACCCCTCTCCCTCTCTCCGTCTCCACTCTCTCCACTCTCTCATTCCCCCCCCCTCACCTCCTCCAGCTCTACTCACTCTTTCTCTCTCTCCTTCATCCTCTTCGCTCATCTCTCTCTCCTTCCCCTCTCTCTCTCCTCCCCCTCTCCTCTCATCCCCCAATTCTCTTCTCTGTCACTTCTCTTCCACACTCACAACTCTCCTCTAAGGTCTCTCATTCTCCTCTCCTCTCATCATCTCTCATCTCCGCTTTGTTCTCTTCTCTCTCTCTCTTCTCTCTCTCTCTCTCCTCTCTCTTCTCTTTTCCCTCATTTTCTCTTGTCACCCACTCTCTCTATTCCTCTTTCTCTCTCGACAACTCTCCTCTCCTCTCTCTCTCTCTCTCTCCTTTTCCTCTCATTTTCTCTTCACTTCCACCTCTCATCTCTCTCTCTAATCATACATCTCCTTTCTCTCTCACCTCCTCTCTCTTCTCCCTCATTGCTCTCCCCCCTCTCTTCTCTCCCTCTCTCTCACTCCTCTCTCTCTCTCTCTCTCGTTTTCCTCTCATTTTTCTCTTTCACAGCCCACTTCACCTCTCTTTCACTTACCCTTTCTCTCTCTCGCAGTCTCTCTCTCGTACCTCCTCTCTCTCCTGATCTACGTCTCTCTCTCCTCATCAACTGTCTCCTCTATCTCTCATCTCTCATCTCTTCTCTCTCTCTCTCTTTTCTTCATTTTCTCTTTCACTCCCAACCACTCTCTCTCTTTCTCTTTCTCCTCTCTCTCCTCTCTCTCTCCTCTCCCCCCTTAGCTCCCCATCTATTTCTCTCTCCTTTCTCCTCCTCTTTCTCCTCATCCCCCTCTCTCTCCCGCTCAACCCGCTCATCTCCTCCCCTCCTCTCCTTCACTCCCTCTCCTTCTTCTCTCCCGCTCTCTCTCCGCTATCTCGCTCTCTTTTCCTACATTGCTCTTTCCCCACTCTCTCTCTCCTATCTCTCTCTTCTCTCTCTTTCGCTCTGAGCTCTATCTATCTCTCCTCTTTTTCCTCCTCATGTTCGCGGATAACAATACTTCACACTCTCTCTCTCTTCTCTTTCTTTTTTCTCTTTTGTGTTCTCTCTTCTCTCAGCTCTCGTGGTCCCCTTCGCTCCGCGCCCCAAACCCTTCTCTTCTGAGACATCTCTCTCCTCCTCTCTCTCCGTCTTCATTTCAGCGCTTCCCTCTTCTCCTCTTCTCTCTCGCTAATCTTTTTCCTCGTCATTTCTCTTTCGGTTTACAACAGTCAGCCACTCTCTCTCTTTCTCCCTTTCTATAAATTCCATTGACTTTCTCCGAGGTAGCGAATGCATCTTGCAAGGAGCATGAGTGACCTGTTTTAGAAGTGAGAAAGTGGTCGGTGTTGAGTCTTGATCTGCCATGCGCCTGATAAGAGTTTTTTATCGACGGGGGGTTTAGGGGGGTGGGGGTACGGAGGTGGTGATGGGGGGTAATGAGGGAATAGAGTAGGTTTTTGATTGGTAGATTATAAATTAGCTTGTTTGTTTGTTTAGTTTTTCCCCCTTCGAGAATAACATTTTTTCTTGATCTAGATCTTTGTTCTGATAATCCGTGTATATATACCAATCAATTTATCTATCTATTTATATTTCATTATCTTTTTCTTCATGCTTTGGCTTTATTTCTTATTCCTCTTTACAATTTTATTTTTTATTGTTTTTTTTGTTTTGTTTTTTTTTCCCTACCTGACTTTCCTTCTTTTCTCTCACTCTCGCTTTCTCCTTCTCTTTCCCTTTCACATGAGTGTGTGTGTAAACGCGTGTATATGTGTATGTAAAAAGGCGTGGTTGAGCACAGAACAAACATCCTGGTAAACAACCGTTTGTGACTGTCAGTGCCACCCTTAGGTCAAAGGTCACGACACTGAGAGACACATTGACCACACCCTTCGTACCCTACAGACACCAAATAGGCTCTTGTCACCCTAACATGACACCACTCATCATGACATTCCTATTTGAAAGCTGATTTGTTTTATCTTTTTATGGAATTGTTCATCATTATGTGACCTTTGGAAAACTTTTTTCTCTTCTTCGATATAAATCTATTGAAACTATTTTACTTAGAATATGAAAGGGAGCGGCACGCAAAATTACACAAAGGGTGGCATGTATTTCAAAGAAGGGGATTGTACATGAGCCACGAATTTGATAATCGTTATAAAAATAATGCCAAAAAAAAAAAAAAAAAAAAAAAAAAAAAACTTTGCTTTCTTTAACTAGGCATAAACACACTTCAGACGTTGGTGATGATTTGCTAACTGACATGTCCAAATACCATTGCTGTCGAAATACAATCACCAACCTGTTAAATATCAAACAATCATCACTACCCGGGCAACCTGTCGCTAGTCATCGTCAAGTGTATCTTCGTCTTAAAAACAATGACAGCAACAAAAACAACAAGGAACATTTTTTTTCTCGTCTACTACATATTCTAATTCCAATCACATCACCAAATTTTGCCTTTCGGAAAGTCGATGTTTTCTACTCGACCAATGGGTAACTGGTTCGTGTAGCTGTGACCAATCAGAGAAGACTAAACATTCGTCATGACCAATGAGATGAAAGTCTAAGCAGGTGAAGCCAATCGACCAACCAGCGGCTGTATTACTGTGACGATGGCGGGAAAACGTGCAAAGAATTAAATAAGGTTTTCCTTGGTTTACCTTATTGTCCTTGTTGTTATTAGCAAAAATAAAATAAATAAAGGAAAACAAAATAACTGTCAGATAAGTCCGTTAAATAAGCAACATTACATTTGATCATTATCCATAATATATAACAATCATCAGGCAAGATATAAAGAGAAAGAAAGATAAGGAAAAAAAATACACGTACAATTGAGCACACACGGCCCCGGAATCATCAGGAGGATAATAATGTCTTAATATAATTTCGTTCAACAGTGTCCCGGAAACGTCTCATCTTTTGTGTGTGTTTCTTGTTAATCAACATCGAATCTTATGGCAGACGGCGGTTCGAGGTTGCTCGAACTATTGTTTAAGTTGCATAGATTTGTCAAACAATAAATATTATCGGGTTATTTAGTTCTCTCTCTCTCTCTCGCACACACACACACACACACACACACACACATATACATATGTGTGTGTATTAGATCAAGTAAATCGGCCTTGACACAATCGCACACGAACACATCGGGAAACAAACTCTTCACGAAATAGAAGGTAAGCACTCAGCTCACATGACATGATTACCTTCAACAATGACACTAGCCTTGTCAGTTTTTAATGTAATCACATGCACATAAAAA
>NW_028234427.1:17249877-17263864 GCF_977035675.1 Penaeus japonicus | reverse complement strand
TCGGGTAAGCTGGTGGATGGTTTTGATTTAGGTGGATTTGGGTGGTTGCGTAGGTGGCTTTGGTTTGTATATCATATGGAAGATGTGGGCTTCCTCGTTCTCACTCTCTCTCTCTCTCTTACTTTCTCCCCCCCCCCTCTCTATCTTTCTTACTCCCCCCCCGTCCTCTCTTTCTCTCTCTCTCTCTCTCTCTCTCTCTCTCTGTGTGTGTGTGTGTGTGTGTGTTTCTCTCTATACCAAACTACTTATCCACGTATCTATTACTCTCTATTTATTACTATTTTCCCATTTTTCCTATTTTCATCTTCTCCTCGTCTCTCTCTCTAACCATCGCTACTTATGTCCATTTCTCTCTCTCTCTTTCCCTGTTTGCTTTCCCTTCCTCCATCCTTCCCTCTATCTATCCCCTTCATCCTTTTCTTTCTTTCTTCCTTACTCCCTTTCTCTTCCTCTCTCACTTCTTCTTCTCTTTCTTCCTTCCTTCCTCTCTCTCTTCCTGCCTCCATCCTCCTCTGCTACCTTATTTCCTCCCTTTCTTGTCTTTCATTCCTTCCTCTTCTCTATTTATTTCTTCCTTCCTCACCCCCTCTCTCTTTCCCCCTTCCTTTTTATCCTCCTTTCTTTAATCCCATCTACCTTCCTCCTCTGTCTTCCTTCCCTCCCTTCCTTCATTCCTCCCTATTCCTTTCTCTCTTCCTCTATCCCTTTTTTCCTCTCACTCTCTTTTCCTTTCTCCCCCCTCCCTTCCTCCCTCCATCCCTTCCTTCTTCTCTCCTTCTTTCTTCCTCCCTCCCTTCCTCCCTCCTCCCTCCCTCCCTCCTCCCTCCCTTCCTTCCTTCCTCCCTTCCTCTTCCTTCTTTCTCTTTCCCACACTGTCCCGCCATCACTCTCACCTGCCGAAGAAATCTCCCACACTTGTCATGCTGATAATACTTCCTGTTGTTTTCGTTTCCACCCTCCCCCACCCCTTTCCCCTCCGCCCCCAATTTTATTCTGTCTGTATCTTTCTCTTTCTTTCATTCTTTCTTTCTTTGCGTTTGTCTCTTTCTTTCTTTCTTCTCTTTCTCTCTCTCTCTCTTTTTCTCTCTCTCTCTCTCTCTCTGTCTCTCTCTCTGTCTCTCTCTCTGTCTCTCTCTCTGTCTCTCTCTCTCTCTCTCTCTCTCTCTCTCTCCCTGCCTCTCTCTCTCTCTCTCTCTACCTCTCTATCTGACCCTCTCTCTCTCTATCTGCCACTCTCTCTCTCTCTCTCTTTCTGCCTCTCTATCTATCTATCTATCTATCTATCTCTGCCCCCCCCCCCCTCTCTCTCTCGCTCGCTCGCTCGCTTTCTTTCACATTATTTCTCTCTCACAGAGAGAGAGATAGGCAGAGAGACAGAATAGAGAAAAGAGAGAAAGAGAAAGAAAGTTTTATTTTCTCAACGAGCGTTCAAAGTGACGAATCCCGTGTCATGTAGGAGCCGCTGTGTCGTGTGCCGGGTCGTTTGTGTGTGTACGTGAGGTTGTGTACATGTGTGTGTACGTGAGGGCCTGTGTGTACGTGCGTGAAATGTCGGTAGCCTTCTTTACTCGCTTTTTGCTTTTGTTTGTGAAGTGATCATATCTGTTTTCCCTTATGTTTTATATCCCTATTTTTATTTATATCTCTTTATCTCTCTCTCTCTCTCTCTCTCTCTCTCTCTCTCTCTCTCTCTCTCTCTCTCTCTCTCTCTCTCTCTCTCTCTCTCTCTCTGGATCCTCTTTTCAAACCAGAAGAGAAAATTAAAGAAAATATATAATACAGGTAAAGACAAAGATACTATAGATATAAAGAAAAGTATTTGAAAGAAAAAGAAAACAGTTGCAAATCGAAAAAATACACATAGTTACGTATAAAAAATATATATATGTGGGGGGGGGGCAGAATATCATTAAAAAAGGGAAAAAATATACAGGAAGCTCTTAGCTCCTCATCCTCTTGACCTCTCGCACTCATCTTATTTGAGGTCAGGTCACACCGCCACCTGTCCCCTCACCCTATCTGTATTGGACACTTAAAAGGTACTGGAAGATCGGATTGATCCTTCCTTCTGTCAATCATTTTTCTGTGATCTCTTGATTTTCAACCTTTTTGTCTCTTTGTCTTTATATTTGATTAGTTTTCTGTATTGCTTTATTGTTTTACTGGTTGTCTTTTGTTTTTGTTTTAGTTTTAGTTGTTTATTTTCTTTATTTTTTTATAAACTTTCAATGGAAAATTCAATAAATTTGTTGATATGTCTAATACCTGTAGAAATATTTCTACTAGCATGCACATCATATAGGAATAATCGTTTTTTTTATAACATCCATATAGATGAATAAATATAAAAATGAATAAATATATAACTGAAATATCTATTTCTTGATCTATTTTACGACGACAGGTGGAGCAATATGCAAATGAGGCTTTGGATGGCGTGACCTGCCAATCAGCTTAAAATTCCTGTCACTGATTATGTCTTGTCACTCATAAGAGGTCAAGTGGATTACCTTTCGTAAAAGGAATGGTTGGCGTAATGCATGTTAAGAATCAGATAAAACAGGGAGGCAACACAACAATAGTAACATACATTTGCACGTATGTGTGGAGACGAGAAGACAATAGGGTAGTTTTAAAAATCTCTTTAAATGTTGTATGAATTTCCTGAAATTGAAGTCATGTAAATTTTACATAAAAGTAAGATAAAAGGAGAGGCTGATGTACAGGATGACAAAACAGGGAATAAATGGTTCTAAAGACAGGAGATACCGTGATAAAGAATATAAACACAATAACAAAATATAAGGAAAGCTGGTGTAGAAATAAGAATAACATCGTAATAAAAAACAAACCGATCGTAAAAATCCAAATAAGGGTAAGAAAAAAATCCTCATAAAAGCGAAAAAGAAAGAAAAATCGTAAGAGATACGAGGCAAAAAAGTCTTAATGAACACAAGAATAAAAGCAGCTCATTCCTTACCTTTCTTGCTCTCGGTCCCTCGCGCTGTGCTCCCTCTCCCTGCTCACGTGCTCCACGTAGCGCTCGACGAACCTCTCGCGGCCTCCGTCGGGCTCGTAGCGGCCGAGTCGAGCCTCCAGACGTTCGAGGCGCTCCCTGAGGTCCCCTCCTCCCCCTCCGCCGCCTCCTCCTGTTCCTCCTCCTCCTCCTCCATTCACTGCCCTCTCTCCCCTCTCCCCTCCTCCTCCTCCTCCAGCGCGGTCCCTGCTCGGCTCCCGGGTGGCTTTGGGAGCCTCCCTTCCCGCGGGCTCCACGCGCACCTCCTTGCCCTCGAACTTGCTGTCCGGCTTGGCCTTGAACTCGGGCGACGAAGGCTTGGGGTCGAGGAGCAGCCGCGAGCCCTCCCCGGACCCCCCCTTGGCCTCCACCCGCGCCTCCTGGTCGAGCTCGAGCAGTCGGGGGTCCATCCGGGGGTCCATGGCCAGGCGAGGGTCCATGGCCAAGCGCGGGTCCATCATGCGGGGGTCCATGGCCAGACGAGGGTCCAGGGACATCCTGGGGTCGACGAGGAGCCTGGGGTCGGCGCGGGGGTCGATGAAGCGGTCGGAGATGCGGTCGTGGAGGCGGTCGACCGTGCGGTAGTTGATGACCGTCGTGGACTCGGGTTCCTTGTTCTCCTTGTTCTTCTTGGAGCCCGGCCGGAGCAGCGAGGAGTACTTGCTCTCCTTGTTGAGCCTGCAACGTGGCGGGGGTTAGGGGTCTCTTATGCGGGGCTAAGGGGTCCAAAGTTCGTCCTTTTGATGGGGGAGGGGGGGTTATAGGGCTAGGGGTTTATGGGATTTCAAGGAGTAGAAACTAAACTAAGATAAAATATCAACTAGTGATTATTTCATCTTTTCATTCTTTCTTCATCTCTCTCTCTCTCTCTCTCTCTCTCTCTCTCTCTCTCTCTCTCTCTCTCTCTCTCTCTCTTCTCCATTTCCGACTTCACCCTCTCCCTCATCCCTTCTTTTTCGACCCCTCCCTCCCTGCCTGCCTACCCTCCACCCCAAACTCTCTTTATCTATTATTTTCTCATTCCACTTATCTCTCCTTTATCCACCATCAGTAAATCTCCCCCAACCCCCGCCCGCTTCCCTCCCCCTTCCCCCTCCCCCTCCCATTCACCCCTCTCTCTCCCGCCACCATTTCGCGTCACGTAAAGATCTGTTGCGATTTGGCGACGGTGATTTAAGGAACCGGCGATGGGCTGTCTCTTCCCTCTTCGCGTCGCTCACGTTTCTTTGGGATATTGGCGGAGGAAATGGAAGGCGAGTGCGGGTCTTTTTGTCTCTCTGTATATCTCTCTTTCCATTCGTACATACACACACACACACACACACACACACACACACAACCACTCAACACTATACACCACACATCACACCTATATATATTTATATAATATATATATATATATATATATATATATATATATATATATATATATATATATATACATATATACATACACATATACACACACGCGGATATACATACATACACACACACACACACACACACACATATACATATATATATATTATATATATATATATATATATATATATATATATATATATATGAATATGTGTGTGTGTGTGTGTGTGTGTGTGTGTGTGTGTGTGTGTGTGTGTGTGTGTTTTGTGTGTGTTAATGTATATATATTTATATATAATATATATATATATATATATATATATATATATATATATATGTTTATTTAATATATATATGCATATATATAATATATATATATATATATAATATATATATATAATATACATATACATATATATATATACATATAAACATATATACATATACACATGCATATATATGCATATATATATATATATATATATATATATATATATATATATATATATATATATATATATATATATATATACACAATACATGCACCGTATATGCTGCATACACGCACACGAATCGTGACACATCCGGCCAGACAATGCAGCTCGGACGCTTGTCATCCTGACGTTGTTCTTTGGATGCAAGGGGGGGGGGGTAAGGGAAAGAGAGGTCTTTATACATGAATACATACTGTACTACATATACATAGAATATAGAAGCATAAAGGTTTTATAGGCACTCGCACATTTACATAGGTATCTATAAAGGTATATATATATATATATATATATATATATATATATATATGTATATATATGTATGTGTATATATATGTATATATGTATATGTATATATATATGTCTGTATATATGTATATATGTATATATGTATGTATATATGTATATGCATTTACATACCAATATGTGCTATATCCCCCCTCCCCCCACCTCTGATAAACTGTACTGGTAATGAATTATGTTTCGATCTCTCTCTCTCTCTCTATATATGTATATATGTATATATGTATGTATATATGTATATATGTATATATGTGTATATATATATATATATATATGCATTTACATACCAATATGAATGTTATGTGTGTGTGCCTATATCCCCCCTCCCCCCTCCCCTCTCATAAACCTTCACACACGAGCAGCTGACAGCATGTCATGATAAGCCCCCCCCCCCCCAACATGCCGGTTCCCTTCCCCCGCTTTTACTCTTCCACCTCCTACCTCCCTTCCCCTCCCTCCCTTCTCTATTACCCCCCCTCACACCTCCCATCTCCCCCTCTTTTCCTCCCCCTCCCCCTCGCCCCTCTCTAACCTTCCCTCCTGCTTGGCTTAACTGCTTGTCCGACACTTTCCCTGCTTCTTCTGCTGTGTTCTTGGGTGTCCATCTGCTGTCTTTTTCTTTTTGATGTTTGGGCTTTGCGGTTCGTGATTTTCCCGTTGTTGTTTTGTATGATAAACTGTACTGGTAATGGATTATGTTTCGATCTATGTCAAGAAAGCGTCTTTTTCTCATTCATTCTTTTCTCTCTCTCTCTCTAGCTATTTATCAATACATCCATCTATCTCGTTCTCTTTATCTCTCATTCATTCTCTCTCTCTCTTTCTCTCCTTCTTTATATATATATATATATATATATATATATATATATATATATATATATATATATAGAGAGAGAGAGAGAGAGAGAGAGAGAGAGAGAGAGAGATAGATAGATGAATAGATAGATATATCCATCTGTCTCTTTCTCTCTATTTTTATCTCTCTCTCTCTACCCCCCTCCCCCTACTCCTCCCCATCTCCCTCTCTTTTCATTTTCTCTCCCCTCCCCACTCCTCTTCCACCCCCACCTCCCCTCTCTCTCTCTCTCGTATGTAGGCCTTAAAAGGGTGGGGCTTGGTGGGAGGGGCTTAATAAATAGCGTGGGCGTGGTCAGAAGGTCAGACGGGCATGGCTAGGTGGGCGTGATTTGATGATTCCGTCCATTTAAGATCATTATCTCTTGCAGCCGTGACCGTGTGTGTGTGGGGGGGGGGGGTTAGAAAGAGAAAGGGAGAAGGAAGGGATATGGAAAGAAGGGAAGATTAAAAGAAGAGACAGAGTTAGAAATGTTGATAAATCGTGAGGTATATCGATAGATAGACGGATGAATATGCAGATGGATAGTTTGACAGATAGATAGTTTGACAGATAGATAGATAGACAATAGATAAATATAGAAAGAGAGAGATAGAGAGAGATAGAAAGCCATTAAGAGAGAATGAGAGGAGATGGATGGATTAATGGAGAGAGAAGAGAGAGAGAAAGAGAGAGAGAAAGAGAAAGAGAAAGAGAGAGAGAGAGAGAGAGAGAGAGAGAGAGAGAGAGAGAGAGAGAGAGAGAGAGAGAGAGAGAGAGAGAGAGAGAGAGAGACTTTTGCCTTTGGCTTTGAGAGAGAGAGAATGAGACCCGCCAAGAGAGAAACGCGAGGAAATTCCTTGCTCTGGCCACACCCTTCGCCTCCATAGCAGACTAAGTACAGTCCAGTGATCGCTCAAGGTTAGAGGAGGACAAAAAGATATATTGGAGGATCCTTGAGAAAATGGAGAGAAAGATGGGAAGGGAGAGAAAGATAGAGCGAAAACTAGGTGTCTGTGAAAGTGTTAATATAAAAGAATGTAATTTAACATGCATATATACACACATGCGCACACACACAGACACAGACACACACATACACACATTTAAAAGAAAAACTTTAAAAGAAAAACTAGAAGTACTTGTGTATGTTTTGTTTTTGTCTTTCTGTTAACCATCTCAACAATGTCAATTCCACTTGAAGTTTATAACCTTGGACGTAATTAGCAACACTGCGGTGATCAGCGGAAAAATAAGGTCATTTACGTCTACATCAATTAGAATCCTTATTATCTTATAACGAATGATAATCCGAATCATTTACCCTACGTATAGCCAGTGACGATAAAACAAAAAACAAGAAAACAAACAAATAATACTTCCTTCTTCCCCCTTCTGTCAACAAGCAATTAATTGTTTAATGAACCATAACAATCGCGGCTAATCACCTTTTTTTCCGGTTGCGTAATTACCGCCACTTTGAACATGCAAGGTCGTAGCAAGACAACATAAGATCTGTTTGAGAATCACTGTCGACCAGGAAGCTTTTACGGTCATCACTGTGTAAATCGATAAAGGTAGTAATGATGATAATGATAATTATTGTCGTAATAAGTGATATGATAATGATAATGAGGATAGGGATGAAGATGATAATGATTACGATAATGATGAGGATGATGAAAATAATGAGGTTGATAGTGATCATGATGATAATGATAATGGTAGTAATGATAATATTGATGATAATGATGATAATGATAATCATGACAATGACAATAATGTCAATAATGATCTGTCATCTGGATGTAATCAACTTTATCCACTATTTATTACGTCCCTCGTGTTAATATACTCTTTTCTGTCAACTACTACTACAACTACAACTACTATTCCAGCCATTCACAGAAAAAGAATGACGAAAAAATACGCTTTCACCCATCACGTGGCCACGCCCACTTCTCGCAAACTCACGCCGAGTCTCGCTCAATCACGTTGCTCGATGACATGTCTCCACGTGATTCCGATCAGCTGTGAGATCGAGCCAACAGGTGCTGTGCCGTACGGTCTGGCTTTGTCTGGCTTTCCTGTAAGATGTTCTCTCTCTCTCTCTCTCTCTCTCTCTCTCTCTCTCTCTCTCTCTCTCTCTCTCTCTCTCTCTCTCTCTCTCTCTCTCTCTCTCTCTCTTCTCTCTCTCTCTCTCTCTTCTCTCTTCTCACTCTCTCTCTCTCTCTCTCTCTCTCTCTCTCTCTCTCTCTCTCTCTCTCTCTCTCTCTCTCTCTCTCTCTCTCTCTCTCTCTCTTTCTCTTTCTCTCTCCTTTTTTTCTCTCTCTCTCTCTCTCTCTCTCTCTCTCTCTCTCTCTCTCTCTCTCTCTCTCTCTCTCTCTCTCTCTCTCTCTCTCTCTCTCTCTCTGTGTGTGTGTTTGTGTGCGTGTGTGTGTGTGAGACTGTGTCTGTGTCTGTCTGTCTATACCGCACCAACACGTATATATACATACACATACATGTATATATATACATATATGTATAGATATACCTATATATACCTATATACACATACATATTTACACACACACGCACACACACACACATACACACATACATATACACAGGCGCGCGCGCGCGCATGCGCACTTGTATGTGTATATATATGTATGTATGTATGTATGTATGTATATATATATATATATATATATTATATATATATGTATTTATATATACATAATATTTATATCTATCTATCTACACACACACACACACACACACACACACACACACACACACACACACACACACACACACACACACACACACACACACACATATATATATATATATATATATATATATATATATATATATACGGAAATCATTGAGGTAGCGCAAACCAAATGTTGTTCAGGACAAGAGTAAATGCGAGATATGTTTTATTTCTTCAAATACCGAACAACAAGCTTGTTTCCCCTGAAAATAGGCATAATTTCCACACATGTTCTTAACAATAACAGTGGTTACACTCAAGAGTTTACTTCCGGGAAATTATATGTTACTTCCTCAATTTGTTCAAAGATTTACTGCCAAAATCACGAAAAAGAGGGAAAAAAAAGAAAAAAAAATGTCCTAACGGTACCTACCAAAGTCGATGTAAACTACATTATACCGGCAGATGATTATCTTTATTTTTTATAACTTTTGTTGGTCGTGGTTAACAGTGTAATACTCATTATCATTAGCATAACAGTCCGCTGTATAACACTTGTACTGATAATAATATAAAAAAACAAGCATTAATACGGTTAAAAAAAGCGTTAAATTCAAAATATTCAACACATGATCCCAGGTCGCTCCGAAACGAAAATGAACGCAGCTTCTCGACAACAGAAACGCCCATAACTCAAACTTGCGCTCTTGTTATCAGCACGCCCATGACCCGAGGGAGAAGTATGAGGGCGGCTCCTACGACGGTGTTGACCTGCTACACCAGACTGGACCCGCCAGTTTAGACTTTGTAATTATTATGTGTCTTTAATGAACGGGGTCACGAGAAAGAGAAAACGGATGTCTCGAAGGGGGTAACTATAATGCTGATAAACTTTCCATATTCTTTTTTTTCTCTCTCTTCGGCCATGCTCTCGCTTTCTTTCTTTATTTCACTTTCTATTCGCGTTTGTTCGTCGGAGCTCGTTTATGATTTTAGTTTAGTCTTAATGTTTTTCTTCCCGTCTCTCTCTCTCTCTCTCTCTCTCTCTCTCTCTCTCTCTCTCTCTCTCTCTCTCTCTCTCTCTCTCTCTCTCTCTCTCTCTCTCTCTCTCTCTCTCTCTCCTATTCACTCATTCTCTCTCCCTCTCCCTCCCTCCCTCCATCCCTTTCTCCCTCTCTTGTTCTAGAGGTTATTCGTTACTCTCTCCTTCTTCACTCTCTTTCTCTCGTTCGCTTTTCTTTCCTGTGTGCACCGGCCATTACACAAAGAGGCGAGTCAGCATTTTTGCAAGGTGAAGGACGCTAACCTCTGAGGTAATAGTTTCGTCTGTTCACTAATTACCATTTCCCTCTCCTTTCTGTCTCCTCTTTCCTCTTTCTTTTTTCGTAATTTCTTTTTTTTTCATTATGTTTAAATCATTCGAACTTTCCTTTGTTCGTTTTTCTCTTCACATTTCTTTGAAAGTTTTATTTTAATCATATATATATATATATATATATATATATATATATATATATATATATATATGTGTGTGTGTGTGTGTGTGTGTGTGTGTGTGTGTGTGTTGTGTTCATATATATATTATATATATATATTAATATATATATATATATATATATATATAGTATGTATGTATGTATATACTGTATATATATATATATATATATTATATATATTTATATATGTATACATATATATATATTGTATATAATACACACATATATATATTTTATATATATACATATATATACACATTTATATATATATATATATATATATACATATATATACACATTTATATATATATATATATATATATATTCTAAATCGCCTTCGCAAATACAGACACAATCCACCGACACAACACATATATACATAGACACTCATTTCCCTTACAGTCCACACACACTTACATACCCATATATCCATCCCCTCCCACACACACACACACACATACGTATATCCACCAAAGTGACCCTTATACCCTCCAGCAGAAACGTGTGGGCGTCCTGCGTGGGCGGCGCGGATGGGCGTGGGTTGAGGATAACAGTTCTCTTTGTTTGTGTGAGTTCTTTCTTCGTGTATGCTTGTGTGTGTGTACGTGAGTATATACGTGTGCGTGAGTACATGTGTGAGTGTATGTCAGTCAGTATGTATATGTGTACGTGTTTATATGTGTATGAGTGAGTGAGTACCTGTGTCAATGTGTTAGTGTGTGTACGTACTTATGTGTGTGCGTATGTTTATGTGTGAGAATACATGTGTGTCCGTTTGCCTTTATTCTTTTGTGACTGTGAGCTTTATTTCTCCCTTTCTTTCTTTTTTTTATTCTGCGTCCGTGTGCTTGCTTGTATAATTACGAGCGTGTATGCTCTTTTGCGTGTACGTGCGTATGTATGTATGTATATGTGCGTACCTGCACAAGTACATAAGGGTGTGTGAATGCGTGCAATTGCAAGCAGAACCGCTTGGAATCGCCGTCCGTGTCGACCGCAACAAAACCAGTGAACATTTTTTTTCTTTTGTTAACCGCAATTGCACGCGTATCAGTCCAAGAACATGTTATTTTGTTCTCCATTGTTATCCCTCCGCCCTCCCTCTTGGCCAAGGCGAAGCAAGGAGAACAGAGCAGTGGGCGGCCAAGGGTTGAAGCTGGAGGTAGTGTGGGTGTAAGGGAGGTTAGGATGGGGGTGGGGGTGGGGGTGGTGTGTAAGGGGTGGGCTGATGTGTCATGCATACCTTTTAGGTTCATGCACTCGCGTGAGTTCACTCTTGAGTTCATTCCTAAGTTCACTAGCGCTCTGGGATGACGTAATTATTATCTGTTTTTAATCTAAATTCCATAAACCGTCTTCATATATATTTTATATTCCATACTTAGACGTTATATCATAGTTTTATACCATTTCATGACTATATATATATATATATATATATATATATATATATATATATATATATATATATATATATATACATATTTGTAACTGTATCAAGGATTAGTGTAAATACAACATGGGATAATGGCTTGTTACAGTTATCGTCATGGTCGTTGCAATGTTGATGCTGATGATAATGGTGCTGGTGCAGTGCAAGGGATCCCATGGTAGATGGAAGCGGTAGTAGAAGCTTGAGGAGGCAGAGAATGAATGGGATAATAACAGGAATAATGATAATGATTGGAATAACAGAAAAATGAGGAAGATGATGATAATAATGACAATTATGATTATTCTGATGATGAAATGGTGGTGATGATAATAACGATGATGATGGTTGTAATGGTAATGATCATGGTGAAAATGATTATAACAATAATGATAATGATGATAATATTGATAATGTTAATAGTAATAATAATGATAATGATTGTATTAATAACTACTACTACGAATAATGATAATGATAATAACAATATTGATAATTTTCATAATAATATAACATACAACACAATGAAAACAGACACATAAAACGGGAAAAAAACACATACATACATCAAGCAAAACTTTTAAGAAAATAACACCAGCGAGCAGTAACCCGAACGCTCAACTCGACCCTCGCCTGCAGGTATCCGTCGCCTACAGTTATGCGAACGATCACTTGCAGCGGATTCAAAACACAGAGAATCCAAGGGAAAAAAACGGATCATTACCCGCGACGTCTGTGAAGTAATATCTCGACCGATAGCATACTAAAGCAAAAAAGAAAAAAAAAGTTCCCTGATATAAAGGCGAAATGTTTTTGTTGTTTTTTTCGATCAAGAATCCGAAGATGATGTTCGACGGATTAGAAGAATGTAGTGATTAGCGATGGATGGCATTTAGGAGATTGGATATGAAGGGATACAAAAATCACCCAAGGCGAAGATGGCGTCGGTGAGCAACGAATGGCGGTGGGATGATCTCGAAAGGACCCGGATGCGTTTGTTATGTTCGTCGAGACAAGTGACATCTGGCGGTTACATGGCGCAGCGACGAAACAATAATGAGAGCGATAAAGGTAGAAATCGCGATGATAATAGTTGTTACTGGTTGACGGTACGAGGATGACAGGCAGATATAATTACTCACGTGTCAGTCCCTTGATGGATAGTCATTCTATAACCCGCGAGTGAGTGTCTCCTCATCTACCATGAGTAAACATTCCATAATTGATCATGGTTCATGAGTAAGACAGTAGCGCCATCCAAAATATAAGAACTGATATGATTGCACAAATATTTTCAATGTTCAATGATAATGACACCAGTTGATTAGGCGATACCACAATACACCGTTACCAAATTTCCTCCCATCTTTACGATAACAAAAAACAAACTATTGATGATCAGTTGTATAAATATACAGTAAAAAAAAAAATAAATAAATAAATAAAAATCTACTTTCCCCCTCCCCCCTCATCGGCTTCCCCTCATCGGCTCAGTATCGATGAAATGGAGATAATAATCCATAGAGATATAATAACTTTCTTAATATGGTGGATAGGCCTAATTTGTTCTGATGCGAGGCAGTAGACCTACCTACGATGCTCTAACTACCGTGAACAACTCATTTGCATAAGTACCAGAAAGTTGATGATGAACAGAGTGAAATCAAACGAGCTCTTAGACTGAACGTGTTTTTTTTATACTTTTTTATGTATGACTACATTTTTTTTTTTTTTTACATGTTTAGGGATTAATGTTTACATTGCATAAACTAGGTTATCTTATCAGATGTCGATATATAGGGGCAAGCCTATGGTTGTCTAATGGTAATGATGATGATAATGTCGATGGTTATGATAGCAGTGCTATTATAAAAAAAACAATATTTGTATTAAGTATAACGATGTTTTAAACGATAATAATAATGAAGGCTGATGATGTCAGTAACGCTAATGATAATGATAAGAGCAATAATGAGATCGATAATAGTGATAAATTATAATTGTATATCTTATTTCTTCGACTTTTCCCTCGCATTTTATCGCTTGCGTATTTTTCTCTCCCCAGCCATGAAATATTTAGTTAATGCTTTCTGTCATTGCCGTAACTTTACATGTCTCGTAAAATAAGACGCAAGTTTCTCTCATAAAGAACATGGCGCGTCGAATACGGTCGGGGTGGGCGGGGGGGGGGGGGGGTAGTTGCTCGTAGTGTCCAGACCAGTGTGAAATACCTACGCATATATACATATATATATATATATATATATATATATAAACATATAAATACATATATGTAATAATATATAAAAAAATATACACATATATGTATGTATATGTGTATGCATATG
>NW_028234427.1:17242377-17244877 GCF_977035675.1 Penaeus japonicus | reverse complement strand
TTTAATGTCCTTTTAAAAGAGCAAGACACACTGACAGATGGTAAGACAAGGACAAATGACAGGTGGTTCAGTGGATGGAACCAAAGTCAAGAACCGCCATGACAAAGTCCTTAATTACACACAGGTCTGTACAACGACCTCCAGCCTCGGGCACAGGGAGGTAAACACTGCCTTCGAACAAAGTGTAGTTAGCTTCTGGGGATACGAACATTATCCATTTTAAATCAGGTATTTTATGTTTAGAGATCATGACTTGAGAAAACCCTCAAAGGTTTAGATTAATAAAAAAAAAAGAAAAGAGAGAGATAGAGAATGCGTCATGTAATATGCTGTGAACTATGTTTTGAAATTGTTGTCATGTGCACCTGGGCATTACCTATGATTTTTACTTTTGGGAATTCAACGAAAGGATTATTTTCTCGTATTTTTAGAATGTCGTAGTGCAAGGGGTTTGTGTTGCATCTGCAATTAGAAGAACGTTGCAATTTTCTCACGTGGAAAAAAATGTTAACATTCTTTTAAATGTGGTAAAAATGACAACTTAGATGATAATGATGATGATAACAATTATAATATTAATGGCATAAATTCGGAAAAAAAATATCAAAGGAAACTAAACCTAAAACAACAATAAGATGATTAAAGCATGTTTAAATAAAAGACTCAATATCAGCAAGGCGTCTTGGGTTAAATAATTATAAATCTTTCATCAGATGGATGAACAAAATGACATGCAATCTCTTTATTCATCCTATTAAAGATATTTGATCTGGAACACTGGAGAATTTAAGTCTTCAGTCATTTGTTATATATAAGATATTCAGTCAGTAAATGTTTAGGGTTATCGAAAGTATTACAATTTTTATGGCTATTATTATTACTAATGTCATTATCATTATAATCAATAACTATTTTCTTTATCATTGTTGATTATATTGGTATTATTTCTTGTTGTCAATGCTGTTGATATTTTGACTTTTAATTGATTTTGTTTTATCATCATTATCACTATCACTATTATCAAGGTAACGATGATCATTGTGGTAATAGTAAAAAAAAAACGATAAGTTCATCCCGGTATCAGTAATAAACCTATTAAAACCAGACATTCATAAAGGAAAAAGAAAATAATGAAAATAAAAAAATGCTTAACAAAAAATCACTGAAATCACTATAAGAAAAAACACCGAAAACTTTAACAGCAAAGAGCAGCGTGTTCTCCCCAAGCATTAGTCACCAGGCAGAGAGGATCTTTCGCAACGTGCAATTTGCATACCAGTCGCAAAGTTATTGCAAGAGGTTACAAAGGGACCAAAAAATAACGCTAACGTCATTGTCCCAAGAAATTGGATTTGGGTCAAAAGCTTCGAACATCGGTTGGATTTTACGCTTGTCGTCATTCGCTTTTTTGTTTTAGCATTTTGTGGGTCTTTCTTCGGCGTTTTGGATTATCTGTGTTATCATTATTTTTATTTTTAATGTCGTTGTTGTTGTAGTTATGGTTATGATCGTTGATATTATTGTTGTTGCTGTTGTGATAATCGGTGTTATATTTTCTATTTATTTATTGATTCTTTTTTTTTTTTTTTTTTTGCCTTTCTTCATCTCCTCTCTCTCTCTCTCTTTCTCCCTCTTAAAAACGTTCCTCTTCTGGTTAATCATTATTCCTTTGTCTCCATCTTCCTTCTTCCTCTCCCCATCATTTCTTTTCTTTCTCTTCTTGTATTTTTCCCCTTAGATATTCTTTTTTTTTACTCCTCTTCTCTTCCCTCTCCTACCCTCTTCCTTCCTTCTGTTACTCCATTATCTTCGCTTACTTGACCTACTCTTTCTTTCATCCCCCCACTCCCCTTTTCCATCTTTCCTCCATCCCCCCTATCACCTGCCCTCTCTCCTCCTCCTCCTCCACTTTCCTCCCCCCCCCCCCACTCTCCCACCCTCCTTATTTCCTCCTCCTCTTCCTCCTTCTCTCCTCCTCTTCCTTCCTCCCCCCCTCCCCCTCCCCCCACACCCTTCCCCTTCCTTCTCTCCTTGCCCGTCCTTCGTCCCCACCTGGATGACATACGCTCAAGGTCAGCCCCTCCTCCATCTCCCTTCCCCCCCTCCCCCCCCCTTCCAACACCTCATTAGGAAATTAGTGAAGCGGACAGAGGAAATCTCGGAGGTGGGGAAGGATAATGTGGAAATTTGCTTGCTTGCTTCTTGCTCTTCTGACCTCCTTCGGTGTATATCGGGTCGTCTGGGCTTTATTTTTTTTATTATTATTATCTATTAATTTTTTGTTTTGTTTTCTGATTTTTTTTTTTTGTATCTCTGTTTGTCTCTGTGTGTATGTTTCGCTCTCTCTCTCTCTCTCTCTCTTTCGTTCGTCTTATTTTACTTTTTTTAGTTCTTCCTTTTAGTTTCATCATCATTATTATTGTCATTATTATCGATACTATCATCATTATCATTTGTATTATCAGTGTTATGATCAGTAATCATTATCATTATCAGTTAT
>NW_028234427.1:17229877-17237377 GCF_977035675.1 Penaeus japonicus | reverse complement strand
CACCTAACCTCATCTTCCCACGCTCTGTCACCATTCATCACAGCAAGAACATGCGTCACCAGCAATTGAGCAAGAAGCTAATTGTACTCCTCGAGACGAACCCTAACACCGCAAGCTCCTCAAGTTACCGTAAATCACACCTCTTGACCTGCGAAGCGGAAGTACAGAAAGGGAAGGGCGACCTACCGCTCATTTATTTGAGTCCCCCCTCACACGCTGACATGTCCGCGACTCCCATTTTCGTCACGCGCGTGTCATTTTCGTTTCTGTGTTTTCTTTTATTTGTTTTTGGTTGGTTTCATTTTGTTATTGTTTGTATCTGGAGCTTTCTATATTTTTTCTAAGTATTTAAAGCTTGGATTAGTTGTCGTTAATTTGATTAAGTCCATTTTGGATATTTGTTTCTTGTTACTATGGTGCATATACATACGTACATACATAAACACACACACACACACACACACACACACACACACACACACACACACGCACACATACACATACACATACACACACACCACACATACACACACACGCACACACACACACACACACAAACACATACACACACACACACACACATACATATATATATATATATATATATATATATATATATATATATATATATATATATATAAAACTATACGTTAATCTATACACGTATGTATATGTGTATGTATGCAAGTATGTATGTATGTAAATGGTTTCAGGGTCTCTCTCCCTCTCTCTCTCTCTCTCTCTCTCTCTCTCTCTCTCTCTCTCTCTCTCTCTCTCTCTCTCTGTATCCTGCTTCCGTTAAATAGTTAGTCCTCTCGCTTCGATAAATTCCCACATCCACTTACGGAAATTTTAGTCAAAAGGGAGGGGGATAAGGCTTGAAATCCCATGAAAAGTATTAGTTATTTATACTCTCTGCGACCTACTCTTCCCAGTGCCTGTCTGTAGGCCTAAGTCGTGACGTCATAGAAAGGGGGTGGGGGAGAATCGTGTACGACCCATGATTCTACTTTTTTTTCTTTTACTTTTCTTTCCTCCATTTCTCAACTCTCTCTCTCTCGTTCTCTCTCTCTCACTCATTCACTCTCTCGCTTTCTCTCTCTCTCTCTCTCTCTCTCTCTCTCTCTCTCTTTCTCTTTTTTTTTCTCTCTCTCTCCCTCCCTCCCTCCGTCCCCTCTTTCTCTTTCTCTCTCGTTTTCTCTCTCTTTCCCCTTCTCCCTCTCCTTCTGTCCTTCTTGAAATTGGTTATTATTTTGTTGCTTTGCTTATGGCGGAAAGGAATGAGGGAAGAGAAAGAAGATGATAGAAGACACCGGAAAAAAATAACAAGAATAAGAAAGAGAGTGAGAGAGAGAGAGAGAGAGAGAAAGAGAGAGAGAAAGAGAAAGAGAGAGAGAAAGAGAGAGAGTAAGAGAGAACAAGAACGAAACAAACAAAAACATCGGACCCCATTCACTCCCTCCCTCTCTCTCCCCCTCCATCTCCCCCCTTCACATTCCACCTCCCCCTCCACCCCATCCCCGGAATCTCATATCAAGATAATAAAACGTAATGGTGAAATGATGCCACTTTATCATCTGCCGCATCGCATCACGCACCGGAAGAACGGAACTTCCGGATCAGCTGTTCTCCGTCCGGCCCTTCTTGCCCGCAAATGGATATTATTGATTACGTCATGCTGATCGTCTCTCTCTCTCTCTCTCTCTCTCTTTCTCTATCTCTCTTTCTTTCCCTGTCTTTCTCATTCGCTTAAATCTTAAATATTTTCCTTCCTCTTTTCTTTCTATTTTTTTGTTAATCTCTTTTTTCTCTTTTTCTCTCTTTCATTTTGCCTCGCCTTCTAATTCCTACCATCCATCCTTCTTCCTACCTCCATTACTCATTCTTTCCTTCTCTTCCTCCCTATCTCTCTCCTCCCCTCCCTTCCTCATTCCTTTCCTCCCATCCTCATTACATCCCTCCCTCCCTCTCTCCTCTCCCCTGCCTCTCTCTCTCTCTCTCCTCCCAATCCCTTCTTCCTTTCCTCCCTCCCTCCCCTCCTTAACCCCCCCCCCACTCCCTGCCTATCCATTCAAATGCTAAAAGAATTTCCCAGGTGTTTGTTTGATTGACAGGTCGTGGAATTAAGGTCACGGAGAGATTGATGGCAGGTCAAACACTTTGGAAATTAAGAAATGCATCTCCTCACCTTTTGTATATGTAGGTGTTGGAAGTAATGAAATATTTTTTTCTTTGTTCTAAAATTCAGAATTTTTAAAGTGATGATTGGTTTAAATGTTTATATTGTTATAGTTATGTCTATTATTAGTAGTAGTAGTAGTATCATTATTGTTATTGTTATCATCATCGTTGGCATTATCTTGTTGTTTTTATCATCTGTAATAATAGTCGTAATAGTAGTATAACATTGCTGTTGTTATCATTATTATTGTCAGTAATAACAGTTATAATAGTAGTATCACTATCATATCGGCCATCACTACAACCATTACTGCATTCTCGTAATTATTGTTCAACATTATTATGTCATTATCAACAGAGTCATTATTATCAGGTTATAAGCATTACTTTTACCATAGATAACTTTTATTATTAATACTATTTTCAATCTCAACATTACTGATAGAACACTATCTTCCCCCACACACACTCTGTCTTTTCCAAACTCTCTCTTTCTTTTCCGTTTTTTTCTTTCTTTTTTATTTTCGTTTTCTTTTTCTTTTTCCTTTCCAAAATTCCAAGAAGTGCTAATTAGTAGCGACGGGAGGCCGACGGCTCTCTTAGGTGTGTGGATTTCGGATCATTTATCTTTTCGTTTATAAGGTGTCCTCTTTCTTCTACTTTCTCGTGTTCCTATAATCTCCTCTTTTTGCTTATTTTTATTCATTTATTCATTTATGTTTCCACTTCGTTATGTATATATCAAACTTTTCCTCTTATTTTCGCTTCAGTCCTTCTTCGTCTTTTTAGATCTATTTATCTATTCTCTAACCTTCTTCTTCTACAAATCCTCTTCTCTTCTCTTTCTTCCTCCTTTTTCTTCTTCACTTTCTTTCCTTCATTTCCCACCGTCATTATCACCTTTCCGTTGACCATTAACACGACGTGACTCTGCGCTAATTAGTGTAACCTTATACAGGAACAGGACCTTTCCTTCGGATCCCGTTTTCTGTTTGTTTCTTCGCGTTTTCTTTATGTTTGGGATATATTTCGCGCTTGACACGATAAGAGCGTATATATCCTATTTGTCTTATAAATCTGATAACAAAGAAAACCACACCTACATAACGAACACAACAGAGGTATCGGAGGTTAAGAAGAAGAAGAAGAAAGGGAAATGACTACACCGTATCTTCAATCGCTCAAAATACTTCCACGTGTGACCCCTATTTTCACCCTCCCTGCCTCTCCCTCCCCCACCCCCCTTTATCCCATCCCTCCGGTACTCACCTGTCGACACCTGCTGCTGCCAGCTGACCTTGCTGACCCTCACGTAATGTCCCCTTTGTCCTCTTCCTCCCCTTTCTCCTTTCCATCTTCCCCCTTTCTCCCCGTCCTTTATCTTCTTTCTCTCTCTCTGTTTCTTTATTTTATTCCCTGTTAACCTTTCCCTCTCCTTCATCCTAGGAACATATTCTTTTTTAACTGAATGCTTATTTCTCCCTCTTTCTCTTGCCTCTCTTTCTCAGTCCACCTCTCGCTGCCAGTCTCTCGAAAGAACACTAGAATAAAGCTTATCTTCTAAAGACAACATAAAGCATAAATATAAAGATTCAAAACAACGCGATGTTTAACACAACTATAAAAACACAACCCAGAGAGGAAAGCCCTTTAAGCCATATGCAAATTAATTGAATTAATCAGCCTACCATCGCGAAAGGAGTTATAAGTCCAGCTAAGGCCATCCTCGACATCATAGGGCGATGAAGATAACACCCACGTCGCCCAGCCTTTGACCTTTGACCTAGGTTTTTAGAAGCTTAGAGTTTTTATGCGTTTGTATTTGTCTATAGAGGGACAAACTGGCTGTGTTTGTGGATGTATGGGTATTTTGTGAGTGTTTGTGTTTGTATTTTAGGGTCTTCTGTTTCATTGTGTACAATGGTAATCGTATGCACTGTATGTGTGTGTTGAGAGAGAGAGAGAGAGAGAGAGAGAGAGAGAGAGAGAGAGAGAGAGAGAGAGAGAGAGAGAGAGAGAGAGAGAGAGAGAGAGAGAGAATATTTATTCCAGACTTACTCCTAATCTAATATACGCACTGACAACAGAATATAAAAAGAACGGCAACAAGATTGGATAGAAAAAAACAACACTAGAGAAAAGAAAGAACAACAAAATAAAAAAATAAAATAAAAAAACGATCAAGAGAAAAAAAAAGCCGGAAAAAATAAAGAAACAAGTAAAGAATAAATGACGCGAACTGCTGGAGACTTCAACGCAACGCCAGATAGAAATCCAACCCCGGCCTCCGCTCCGCCATTTCAGCCTCATTCAGAAACGGATAAAAGGAGACGAAGAATCAAAGAATATCAACGAATGGGATAACTGAGCCTCTAAGCTTCCCTCAAACCCCATTCTATAGGGGACAAAGAGTGAAAGGGAGAATGAGAGAGGAGAAAGAGAGAGAGAGAGAAAGAGAGAGAGAGAGATCTAGACGGAGAGAGAGAGAGAAATAGATAGAGAGATCTAGATGGAGAGAGAAGAGAGAAGAAAAATAAGCGAGTATAAGAGACAGAGTGAGAGAGAAAGGGAAAAAATAGAGGAGAGAGAGAGGGAGAAAAAGAGAGAGAAACCTTTCACATAGAGTTAGCGAATGGCATAATTTTGCAATAGCAGTAACCGACGTTTGACCGCAACAACACGTCGTGACAAGAGAATAAGGTCGGCAGAGTAGGATTGGAATCCTTTCTCGGCAGTTGCTTATTCCCATTTATTTATTCGTATTTGCTTATTCCGTGAGGGAGAAAGATATAATGAGAGAAAATGGAAGAGAGAGAGAGAGAGAGAGAGAGAGAGAGAGAGAGAGAGAGAGAGAGAGAGAGAGAGAGAGAGAGAGAGAGAGAGAGAGAGAGAGAGAGAGAGAGAGAGAAAGAGAAAGAAAGAGAGAGAGAGAAAGATAAAGAAAGCAAGAGAGAAAGAGAAATAGATAGATAGATAGAAAGAGAGAGAGAGAGAGAACACATTTTAAGAAAGCTTATTACTTTTTAAAAAATTCCCTTATAAAAGCTTACTGTTCTTTTTATCCGCTCCCATTCGTTATTTCTATTTTGTCTTTATATATTATTTTTATCTATCGTTATCTCTTTTGTTTCGTATTTCTATTCCCTTTTCTGTAATCTCTTTTCTTATCCTTTGCTCTATCTATCTACCTTTTATCTTGATTTATCTTTTTACCTTCTCTCCTTGTTGTTGTTTCTGTATCTTATCTTTTGTTCTATCTCCTCTAATCTTTTGCGTTTATCTTTAATTCTCCTTTCTCTTTTTTTCTCTTCTCCGTCCGTCGTTCTTGATCCTATCTTCCTCTTTATCTTTCTCTCTTTTGATTCTCTATCTCTCACTCTTATCTTTCTCTCTTTCATTTTTCTATCTACTTTCGCTCCCTCTCTGTTAATTGAGGATCCTGAGCATATGAATATTTGCGATTATCAATTAATGGCGCCAATTTTGAAAATAATTATGATTTTGATAATGATTATATGCAAATGATAAGAAGAATGAAGATGATCGCGAAGTAATGATTTCAGTGTTGGCACTATTTATAGCGATGGTTACCATGACAGCGAAAGATAATGATAGTAATAGCGAAAACGGTGATGATGAATAGTACAAATGTTGAAAAAGAAGATGATTATAGATATCGTCTTGGCAATTATCCTTTTTATTATTAATTTCATCACTGGCACAATAATTTTTATTCCTATTATCGCTATCCTTATTCTTATACGTATTATCACTACTATGAATATCATAATCATTATCGCTAACATTTCTATTATTATCATTATTATCATTGTTCGTATTATCATTTTACTGACATTATTATTATTGCAATCATTATTATCATTATTATAATCCTCATTATTAATAGCATTAGTATCATCATTGTCATGATTATTATCATCATCGTCATTAATATCATTATTGATTCATACCTATTCTTTTTAAAAATAGAAGCAAATAAAGTTAAGAGGGAAACTATTGTTAGGCAAACTGAATATTCATCACCTAAACGTCTAAAACTCCAAACGGAGATTATAACACCTCAAAACATGCAGAAACTTTCAAAATTTCCACAAACACCACTACTACAAGTACTTAGCGCCCATATATAGACACTATGAGTGTGAGAGAGAGTAAGTAAACGATGAAACAGCTGAGCATCGTATATAAGAGGTTTGGATCTCCCTACGCTTGCCAAGAACGGGCTTGTGGGAGCGGCAGTAATGGGGTCGCTTTGGAGGGAGAGTTGAACGCTACAAATGGGTATCTGAACTTATTTGTGTGTGTCTCGGTCTATGCTTTCTATGATTCTGGAATAAATTTCTCTCTTTCTCTCTCTCTCTCTTTTTTTTCTCCATTCTTTCTTTGTTCTTTGGGTGTTGTTCTAGCGTTGGGTTTTCCATATTTGTTGATGCTTGCTGCGTAATTCATCATCGTCCATGCGAGTTTCTTTTCCTTTTTTCTATAAGACAGGAAAAGTGATCTGCTGGAAGCCAAACCTGTTCTGGCATCTATGATTATTCGCTGCTGAATGAGAGTTTCTTTTCCGGATTGTTTTTTTTTTCTGTTCTTGTTTTTCAATGTGATCGCAAACACATATAAATACTCACCAAATTATATTCTAAAGATCATTGACTTCACCAAAAAGAATCAGCTTTATAAATAACCTGAGACGAATTACAAAAGCGGAACATACTATAAAATAAGATAAAAAAAAGCTAGTAAACGCGGATTACGGTTATATTGCTATCCCATTGCTATTATTATACTTATCAATAATATTAGGAATAATAATGGTAATAGGAATGATAATGATGGTAATAAGGATAATGGGGATAATGCAATATTAATAATAATGGTGATAATGCAATACAAATAATAATGGTGATAATGATGATAATAACAAAATTTGCAATGATTATCATAATGATAACAATTATGACAACAATGATAATAATAACAACAAAATCCGAAAAAAAACGAAAAGTCAAAAGTCAACCACTCTTAACCACATCCCGAGAAGAACTACCCCCCCTACCCCACATACCTTCTCCCCTTCCCCCTCCCCATCACCATACCCATCCCATCCGTCCACCCCCACACTCCACCTCACCCCCCACCCCCCACCCCACCATAATCCCTCCATCCCCCAGACGTCTCGGAAGAACGTCTCATTGACTCGCTAATTGCCTGCGTCGACTGGTGGCCGAGCGGGTACTTCATCACTCCCCCGCCCGCCTGGGGTGTCCATATGGCACGGGGGAGGGTAGGCGTGTGTGT
>NW_028234427.1:17209877-17212377 GCF_977035675.1 Penaeus japonicus | reverse complement strand
ATAAAATCTTTGGTATTTCCTCTCTGTGTAATTTCTCTGATTGATCACTATGTTGATTTTGTTTCTTTAATTTTCGTGGTCGTGGAAACATTTTTTTTAATGTTTTTTTTTTCTCTCTCTCTCCGTGTGATTATTATTTCCTTGCTCTTTCTTCTTCCTTGTCTTTTTTTTTCTCTCTTTTTTTCTCACATTTTTGATAACTCTTTCTTTCATCTTATTTCCTGCAACTCTTTCTATTTTCTCCTATTTCTTTATATCTGTCTCATCCATCACTATCTTTTTTTCTGTCCCTCACTCCCTACAATTTTCTTTCTCTCTCTCTCTCTCTCTCTCTCTCTCTCTCCCTCTCCCTCTCTCCCTCCCTCCCTCTCCCTCCCTCTCTCTCCCTCACACACACACACACACATTCTCTCTCGTTTTTACTAAATCCATTATTATAATTTCCAAAATATGGATATTCACAAAACAATTTCCATAAGGACGAACTTGGACATCAGACATCACAAAATTATAACAACACAGTATAATCATATTCGCATATATCATCAATTTTATCTACAAATCATGTTTTTTTTTTAAATCTTTTTAGGGGGTAACTCACCTCCACTTCTTGTCAGGGTCCTTGTTGGGTCGCTGTAAAGTCCACATCTTGAAGAACACCTTCGAGGGAATCTTGGCGGTTTCTTGAGAATGAATTGGAAAGATTTTTTTCAACACCTGTACAAAGAGCAGGTGGGTGCGGGCTCTCGGAGGCTGGGTATTATTATTAAATTTTTGTTACTTTTTTTTTAATCGAAGGAATTATGCAATTTTTTTGGTTGTCTTTGTCACTGTTGGCACTTTGATTGAAAGTCACTGCCGAGTTGCAATCACTGTTAATAATCTCTTTTAAAAACGAAACACTACGATATATCTTTTTTTATTATTGATATTTACGTCATTTGGCCACGTAATCGAACGCAATCGACATATAAACATAAAAAAAACAAAACCATCTAAATCACATTCCTCTAATAAAATTCCTCCATTTAATTTCACTCTCGGTAAAGTTAAATTACAGGCTTTTGGTAACGACCGCCCTGACGCGCCGCACAGACGGCAATAACGCTGGTCCTTCTTTCGAAGTCCGCCCCGCTGCCAGTCGCTGCCGGAACTCTTGTTGGAGTTGTCGTACGGATTTTTTGGTAGGTTTATTGGGTATAATAAATAATATCTCGTTTTTTACGGTTATGAACTTAGTTATATATTGTGTTAAGGTTCTTCTTACATACATTTTTTTTATATAATTTTCGTTATCACCTTCGTCTTTAGGATTGTAACTGTTATACCTTATATACTTACTATAACTATCGCCATTGTTATTGTATTGCTGAAACTACTGTTGTTGTTGTTGTTGCTATCATTATCTGAATTTTCATCAGCATCATCGGTTTTGTTGTTGTAGTCTTTATTACTGTTATTTCATAATTTTTACTGCAGTAATAACACCTTTATTATAAATATTGTTGCCACTATCGTTGTAACCATTGTCTGCCATTAAGTAATCTTAGTAGAATTATCATTATCGTTATCAAAAGCCTCATTAGCAGCATCATTTAATAATATCACCAAAACTATAATTATCATCAATACCAATGTAATAAAACTAATTACTGGTAAGAATATTACTATTATCGTTAGAAATTACAATCATTATCATAATTCTTGTCACTGGCATTGTTCTTTTATATCATTAGCAGTTGACATCGAGATTTATTGACACTTTTATTAGAAAGATATTATCTTTTATTAGAATAATACGTGTGTGTGTAACCACGTTTACACGCGTACACACAGTTACATTTCGTTTGCGTGTATTGAAACTCATAATTCTTATGGGAAACATTGGTGTTTTATATGTATGTATATATATATATATATATATATATATATATATATATATATATATATATATATATATATATATATATATATACATATATATATATATATATATGCATATATGTATGTATATATGAATGTATAAGTACATAAATGTATACATATATGCATATATATATATATATATATATATATATATATAAATGTATACATAGATGTATATATTTATATACATATATATACATACATACATCTATCTATCTATCTATCTATATATATATATATATATATATATATATATATATATATATATACTAGTAATGATGACATTCATGTGCAATTATCTTAGTCATTGCACTTGTAGACATTAGCAACATTCAAAGAGCAACAACAGTAACAACACATTAAAATATCCTTATAATATACCGGAGTAATGGGGAGACTTCGACTAGCGAGTACGTAGTGATCATGCGTCTGGCAGTCAACGGGAAGGGAGAGAGGAGGAGGAGGAGGAGGAGGGTAGGGGAGGAAGGGGGGAAGGAGGAAAGAAGATGGGAGAGGAGGGGGGAGTTGGGGGCGATGGGAGAAGGGAGGAGGAGGAAGGGGGAAGGAAAGAGAG
>NW_028234427.1:17199877-17204877 GCF_977035675.1 Penaeus japonicus | reverse complement strand
ACAAAGACACAGAGAGAGAGAGAGAGAGAGAGAGAGAGAGAGAGAGAGAGAAAGATAGAGATCGAGAGAAAGAGAGATGGAGAGAGAGATAGGCCTACAAATCATCTCTCATTCACCTTCCGAAGTACCCACGATGACACCTATTCGAGCCGCGCCCTCCGCCTACGCCCATTTCAATTTCCTTTTCAAATTTCCCAATTATACGTAGCCTGTAGTCTAACGATTCGAACACTTCTGCGAGACCAATTTTCGGGGATAACAAGGCGGGTTGTTGGTTGTAGTTCGAAGGTTTTGATTCTCTGAAGAGGGAATGGCCGGGAGATATAAAAAGGAGGAGGAGGAAGGGGAGGTGGGGGAGGAGGAAGAGGAGGAGGAGGGGAGGGGAGGAGGAGGAGGGGAAAGAGGAGGAGGTGGAGGAAAGAGAAGAAGGAGGGGAGGGGAAAGAGGAGGAGGTGGAGGAAAGAGAAGGAGGAGGTGGTGGGAGGAAAATGAGGAAAATAAGGAAGAGGAGGAGGAGGACAATATGGAGGGTGAGTTTTGTTTATCTGTAGTTTCTACATAGTTACCCATTCGTCTGTCTATCACTTATTTATCTATATCATATCCTCTCCCTCCCTCCTCTCTTGATCTCACATTTTCTTATATACCACTTATCTATCTATATGATAACCTCTCTCCCTCTTCCCTCTTCCCTCTTAGATCATACTTTCTCCGAATGCAGCGCCCCCCCCCCCCTTCCCCCTCCTGATTAGCTTCCCGCCTAATCAGCCGGCGCCATCTTTAACAGCGTTTTGTCTTTAGAAAAAAACGTGAGAGTAGAAACGCCACGCTTTGTCCCTTTGCCCTCCTTTTGAGAAAAGTAGAAAGAGAAAAAAAGTGTTGTTTTTTTTTTCTTTATCTTTGTGCTTAAAGTCTTTCATAGACGACATGTGGTCATGGCGGATGTAGAGGATCTAGAACACAAAGGAAAGAGGATCCGACACTGGTTGAAAAGATATCGTATGGTGTTGGAATCGACTTTCCCGATGTTCGTTTTGTTAACCATTTAGACTGGAGAGCGTGACAGTTCTTTTTTTGTTCCTTGGCTTTTATTGATTTCTCCTTGGTATTCTTTCCATTGTGTCTTTATATATTATGTACGCTTCTCTCCACTACCTCTCACATAATGGAATCATTTCTCAACCCTTCTCTTTTTAAAAGTGATTCAAACTCTCTTTCTTTTTCTTCTTTTAACGTTCAAGAATTTAATCGCAATCAATTTCTTTCTCACCTTTTTCTTCTTTCTTTTCTTCATTTTTTTATCGATTCAGTTCGCAGCAACTTCCTGTTATGGCCAATTAACCATACTTCCTCGGCTCTGCTCCTCCCTCGCCAAGTGCAACGGATCCGGCAAGATTCAGTGATTTTGTGAGCGTGTAAATAGAGTTGATTTTTGAGACTTATTGCTTATGTGATGAGGAGGATGCTAATGATGATCTTCATTATGATGATTGTGAGGTTAATCTTTATGATAATGATAGTTGTAATGTTTATGTTAAAGGTGATGATAATAGTTGTAGTAGTAAAGGTAATAACAGCAATAACTATAACGATAATGATATTCATAGTAATGATAATGATAAAGATAACAACAGTAATTGTAATAATGATATTAATAATGATGATGGTGATGATGACGATGATAATGGATTTGGTGGTAGTGATGATGATGATACTAGTAATAATACCAACAGGAATTATTTGCTGATAATATTAATGCCGCTGTTGCTACTAACATTACTAATAGTAGTAACATTTATTATCACTCTTATTCTTCATTCCCGTTTATGCATTTCTCGACTTTTTTCTTACGGGTATATCATTCTTTTTAACCGACTACCACGGTCATATCTGAAAGCGTTTATCTTATGATTTTTTGTATGATTTATCTAATTATCATGACTTTCGCCTGTTCTCCTTTCATATTGAAATAGAATAATCATAAAAAAAATCATAATTAAGAAAATCATCAACAACAAAAATCAAAAACAGAAAAATTTAAAAACAGAGGCTTAATCACAAAAAAAATACAGTCACGATAAGGATATAAAACAGGCAATTAAATCGATAACACGCACACAAAAATGTGATGAGAGGACGCAAGAAATAACATTGAATATAACTTCTTCATTCTGTCTTCATGGACCTGAAGGAAGTACTTATCACATAGTGGGAGTGTTCTGTGGTCATAGGATTACGTAGAGAGAGAGAGAGAGAGAGAGAGAGAGAGAGAGAGAGAGAGAGAGAGAGAGAGAGAGAGAGAGAAAGAAAGAAAGAAAGAGAGAGAGAGAGAAAGATAGAAAGAGAGAGAGAGAGAGCAAGAGAAAGAGAAAGAGAGAGAGCATGCAAAGGCATACAAAATGAGAGAGATAGACAAACAGAGAGAGGAAGAGAGAACGAGCACGTACAGAATAACCAGTGGCTTAATGAAAGAAAATCCATTGAGCTGCCGAAGCGAAATGAGACAAAAAATCCTTTTCGTCTCTCAGCACCTTGTTCATTTGTTTGTTTATCTCTTTGTTGGAATGCCCTTTAATCGATTCATCCATTTGCTTTGTTTACTTGTATATATTTGTTTACTTGTATTTACTTAATTTCCTACAGTCTTTCTTATTTCAGTCACCTGTACACTCGATCTCACATCAATCTGATACAAAATATACCAAAATAAGATAGGGCTAAAAGAAATCACTCGTATTCGTTCTACATTATTCCGGGTATCAAAATCTCTATCGAATAAACATCTCCTCTCAACAAAGACCGAGAGCTGGCCTACAGACCGCAGGGTCAAAGGTCACGTGCCATCGGTCAGGGAAAAGTTACCACGCGTTAGTTTTAACGCTCTGTGGTATCGGAGTTTCAACGCTCACAAGATCTATTTAGATAGTTGCTAGATAAACAAATCTCTAAGGATATAAGGATAAGGAGGATAAAAAGACACCGATAAAACTTAAAAGGATGAATAGAAGAGCAATATTTGATTATTAAAAAAAAGAAGAAAAAAAAAACAATGATCGGATAACAAGCATGAAAACAAACACAAGAAAGGAAATGCCTTGGATCGCGCTCACAACCGCTTTTCTATGAAAGACCGACTGAATTGCACTCTCTCAACCCTTGGCATCGAGGCGGCATTCCACCAGTCATCGGCCAGCCTGCCTTCCCTTTGGCAGCGCTTCGCAACTTTCCCTTACGATGTGACAACAAAGGCTGAGGAGGAGAGAAGGAAAGGGAACCAAGTGGAGTGCCTGGATGACGCGTTCATGGCTGCCATTCCTCCGGTCTTCCTCGCTCGCGCTTAGGTTGTGCTTTTGCCCAACAGAAAAAGAATAACAATAGTGGTCTTGCATGGAAAAATACAAGGGTTAACATGTTACCTAACTGTATAACCCAAATGTACTCACTGCACGGATTTTATCTGACTGTATGATAAAAATACCATTTTGTAAATTATGCATTAATGATATATATAAAGTGGAACTGATGATTTAGTGTTATTCCCACCGTTTTGTTTTAATCAAGTGGTTCTTGTAGTTATCAATCTGCATTTAAGAAAGCGAAGGTAGAAGAGGAAGAGGAGGAGAAAAAAGATAACTTTCTTTGTTGTGCAAGAGCGGCCTGAAAGGAGGAGGAGGGGGGGGAGGCAGGTCTACTATCTCTCGTCTTAAACCGTTAATGTGATGTGTTAATTATTATCATGATAATGAAGATAATGATAATGATATTATCACTATCCTCATTATAGTAGTGATAATGATTATAATCTATGTCATGTTTTTCAGCATCATTATTACTAACATTACTGTTATTATCATTACCATAATTACTATTATTATCATTATCATAATTACTATTGCCATTATCATTAGCATGATCATTACCATTATCATTTTTTCATTGTAATCTTTATAATTATTTAATAATAACTATGACCATTGCTATTATTGTTATTGCTATCATTATCATAATCATTGTTGTTATCGTTATCATGTAGGTGGTTTAGAGATATCATATTGCTAAATTATTTGTATAACTTTCTCGCCCCCCCCCCCCACCACCATCCCCTGTCAAGTGATGAGTTCAATGATTTTGTTAATTTTGACTGAATGAATAAATACATATAGCTAGCATATCCTACAGGGAAACGGTTTGCAACATGGCAATAACGATGGCAATGGTAACTTGTGTTCGACTCTTATTTGATACTAATTATTAAGTTGCGAAAAAAGAACTAGTTATCGATTCTAAGACAATTAATTTAATCTTAAACTGTTGTTCATGACCGATTTTATTCCAACCCCCTTTAATGAAATTCAAACAATCAAATGCCTTATCAACCAAATTTTCAATCCTACTTTAAGAACTTTCTCCCGCTCGAACGCGTCTATGTTATATAATAGTTTCAGCTTTAAAATTGCATAGTTGATAATAGCTGAAAATAAGGGAGAGGGACCTAATTGCGTGGCGGAGTGATGGGGTTCTGCGGTTGTATAGTAGAGTGTATTCAGGTGCGTCAAATCATCGGCAGGAAGTCGACTTAGCATTTTGTCATAATTAGCATTAATAACAGCAGTTGTTATTCTTACTATGCTGAGATGACTGACACGGCGTTTAGCTTTTGCAACCAGACCCTTACGTCATTCGTTTAGGCATCTCGGCCTCATAAGATATGCAGATGAAATGATTTAGATACATGGAGGCAATTCAGAGGTAAATAGATGTGCCTTTGGGATTACACAAATACAGCTTCCCAGACACGCTTCCCCTGACAGCCTTAACAATGCACACACGCGCAGCCCTTCCCCTCACTACCTAAAGAAAGAAAAGGAAGGGGAAAAATGTATAGAATATAAAATATATACATACATATATATGTATATATATATATACATATATATACACATTTATATATATATATATATATATATATATATATATATATATATATATATATATACATG
>NW_028234427.1:17189877-17192377 GCF_977035675.1 Penaeus japonicus | reverse complement strand
TATATATATATATATATATATATGTATATATATATATGTGTGTACATATATATATGTATATGTATATATATATATATATATATATATATATATATATATATATATATATATGCATAATTATAGACTCACACAATCCATACAATACACAATATATCGATACAATATTAAATAAACCAGTGGTTCCCAAACTTTGGTCCGTCAGGTCGGCTGCCCCTTGGAACTTTGCATCACCTTCACGGGCACATTCTTAGTGCCTTACATTAAGGCTCATTACAAGGGGACATTATCACTCAAATATCACTTGGTTTCATTTATCTTACTCCCTGATCGTATGACCTTTCTATTTACACAAAATGACATTGCATACACACTTATTTTGATATTTTGACATTAAGGTTATCTGGCATGTCAATCATTCCAATAAGTCCATCATCAAAAAACAAATAAAAAAAATAAGAGCTACCTACTGACTAGAGACTCCGAATATCACAAACCAATGTGTCACAACAGGTTTACGAAACATTTCAATAAAACCCACTAAAAAAATACAAACACATCGCTACCAAAAACCCATACAATCGAAAGAAATGTTTAAAAATCCGTTCCAAAATCCATAAACTATCATATTTATTTTAAAGAGAGAAAAAAATCCGGACCAATAGCTAACACAATTTTCCCTGAGGGTTCGCAATCAGCTGGTCCCTACCCTATGAGCAATTTCCTATATTACGTAATCCAGCACAATTAGTTAGACAAACCCACAAACGCCGACAAAGACAATCACCTTACGGAGGTAATTAATAAGTATTGAATATGATTAACACTATGAACATAGCTGATCCTACTTACACTGTGAACATGACTGTTATCAAAGTAGGGACATTTTGTGATAATGCGTATTATTGCAGGTTTATCATTTTACCCTTCCACAGTGGCAATATCCGAAACAATCTATTAAAAGGATATTTCATTAAGTATGATTGGGTAAATGTTAGAATAGAAGAAAAAAGATCATTAGTGTAGAAAACTTCCATTGAATTGTTATCACTTTGGCCCTAATGCGGAGCAGCTAAAAAAGGGAGTAAATTCGGTGTCGCCCTTGTATGGGGGATGCATATGCATGAGATAATAGTGTACAGACTATTTTTCTCAGTTCGTCCCCTGACTGATACACACACACACACACACACACACACACACACACATATATATATACATATATATACATACATATACATACATATATATATATACACACACACACATATACTATATACATACACACACATATATATATATGTATAATGTATATACATATAATATATGTGTACGTATATGTATATATATATAATGCATATACACATGAATATAATATATATATATATATATATATATATATATATATATATATGTATTATATATATATTATATATAATATATATATACATATATGTATGTATGTATATGCATATATACATATATATATTTATATATACATATATATGTATATATATATATATATATATATATATATATAATATATATATATATGTATACATATGTATATACATATGATATATACATATATATGTATATATATATATAATATATATATAATATAATATATATATATATATATATATATATATATATATATATATTAATGTATATATATATATATATATATATATATATATGTATATATATGTATATATCATAATATATATATATATACATATGTATATATATAATATATATATATATATATATATATATATATATATATATGTATATATATATATATATATATTATATATATATGTATAATATATATATAATATATAATATATATATATAATATATATATATATATATATAATATATATATATATATATATATAATAATATATATATTATATATATATATATAATATATATATATATATATATACATATATATATATAATATAATAATATATGTGTGTGTGTGTGTGTGTGTGTGTGTTGTTATAACCATCATTAGTATCATTATTGTTCTCTCTTTTCACTCCCCTCTTTCTCTCACACTGACGCACTCTGGCACTTTCACCGTCTACATTTCGCTTTATTTTCAGCGCACGCGTCATAGAAATAAACAATAATGAGAAAAAGAGGATTTCACATAACACCTTGACCTTGCTGGCCTCTTAGCTCCCTCTGGACTTGCCCGAAGATGCACGGTGCGAGTAACGCCCTTGTGCCGAAAAACAACGCCTGCAACATGTCAATAGCACGATGGGGGAAATTCTGCAATAATACCTTGAAAATCTGGCTCTTGTTGCAAAAAAGAAAAAGAAAAAAAGGAAAATGCTATATGCTCCAATTACGTAAATTTTGTATTCATTTGGTTTCTTGTTACCGGAGTTAGGGTTACGTGATAAGTATTTGCTGTATGAAAAAAAGTAAAAAAATATAGCAAATGGAGGGAAAGAAAAAATACATACATACATATGTACACACA
>NW_028234427.1:17159877-17164877 GCF_977035675.1 Penaeus japonicus | reverse complement strand
ATGGAAGAGAGGGAACAGGAGAATAAGATCAGTACAAAGTAAATATAAATATTACAAAAAAAGAACAAACAAATAAACAATATAAAGAACAAAGAAACAAGAACGACATGCCAGAACAAGAAGACAAGAGCAACAAAGACAAATCAATGAACCACAAAACGAACCAGAAGAACAATAATAAAGAATTGACTGTCTGAAGACGTAATACATTGCGATTATTGAAGAACAATAACATCACGAAGGTAAGACAAAAATGAATATAAATCAAGCTAACAAAGATAAACCAAGGATTATTGACGAACGAAAACAACAAAGGGACAAGAAGAACAATAATGAAGCAATGAAACATTTAACAAATCGACGAAATCATTATCAATAACAAATCAAAGAACTCAAAAAGGAAATAACGAGTAAAGATAATAATAGAAATAAAAAGAGACAACAAGGAAACCCCACACAAGACCCATACCAAATCGAAGAACTCCACAACAAAACAAAAGAAGAAGAAGAAGCATTTCGAAGAAGCACCATAACAAAGCTTAAAGAAGCACATAACAAGGGATGAGCGGATGAGTCTCCCTGGATGCCCTTGTAACGCGTCCTTGCTCATAATTACACCTTCGAGTTATGCCACACGCTGATGCTGGCGGACCCGCCCTGTCCCTCTCGCCTCGCCCCTCGCCCCCGCTGCCTCTTGGACTCTCGGTCTTGCTAGCGGGCTATCTGCTGTCTATCTGCCTCTGGAGCGCTCTCTCTCTCTCTCTCTCTCTCTCTCTCTCTCTCTCTCTCTCTCTCTCTCTCTCTCTCTCTCTCTCTCTCTCTCGCTATCTGTTGTCTATGGCTATGTCTATGGCTCTCACTCTCTCTCTCACGGTACTCCAAGTATTTTTTTTTTCTTTTAGTAATAAGCAGAAACTGGGAAAATAACATTAGAATGCAAATGCTTATGTAAATTAAATAATACTAAAAGAATGAACACATTAAAACCATAGCCACAGACGAAAAGAAAACCAAAGTAAAGAGCAAGACAAAAACTTGAAGCCTTTCATGAGAGAGATAACAGGATGCCCCATGACCCTGAACTAATACTGCGAACAACTTCTTTCATAATAACACAACATTGGTCATATATTTTGCTCATTGATCTAAGAAACAGTTCAGGGACGGTGATCACCTCATTTCCCATTGCCTTATTTAATTTTATGTTTAGTCATCATAGTTGATATTTCCTTTATCTTACAGTCCACTTCAACCACCTTTCAAATTTTAATTGTCCTTCATAGAAATACAAATTAATCTAGGTCTGTCTAGATTGCAACACCCCCCCCCCCTTTCCTCCACACCACCCAGAAAAAAACTAAAGGTTGAAGAGGGATGGGCGTAATATGTGAAGATTCACCCGTGTGGGCGGTGATGGGCGGCCTTGGCACCCATGCTGTCTGTTTGCGGACGAGGACACTCAGCCTTCACTGTAGTGGTCCACTGACACGATCCTATTTAATTAAACTCCACACGAGGGAATTCCAGAGGAGAGAGGGGGGTGGAGGGAAGAAGGGAGGGAGGGAAGGAGACACCCTCCTTCTCTCACTACCAAAGTAGGGAGGTAGAGCTTGGAGGGAGGTAGGGAGAAAGTATGACAGAGTGAAGGAAGGAGGGGAAGAGGGAGAGAAAGAGGGGGTAGGAAAGTGATAGAGAGGAAGAGGAAATAAGGGAAGGAGGGAAGAGGGATGGTGAGAAAATGGGAGGAAGAGGACGAGCGAGGGAGTAGGTCGGAAAGAGACAGGATTAGATTAGATCGGATGGGGAAGAGAAAAAGATAGATTGATAGATGAGCAGATACAAGGATGGAAAGAAGGATCCATTTACATGCAGCGGATCTTATTGAGGAAAAGGACAAATATATATATATATATATATATATATATATATATATATATATATATATATATATATATATATATATATATATATGTGTGTGTGTGTGTGTGTGTGTGTGTGTGTGTGTGTGTGTGTGTGTGTGTGCGCGTGTGTGTGTATGTATATATGTGTGTGTGTGTGTATGTGTGTGTGTGTGTATGCATGTATGTATGTATATATGTATGTGTGTGTGTATATGTGTGTGTATACATACATATATATATATATATATATACATATATACGTATATATATATATATATATATATATATATATATATATAATGTTAATATACAAAACAAAGAACAATAACATCGAGTTCAATAAAAACAGTGTGTCATGTCTTCCCCCCCCTCCCTAACCAGCTCCCCCTCAGGTAGCAGAAGTCATTATGAAGTCAAACTATAACATATAATCCATTCATATCATCATATATATATTTTTTAAGTGGTTAGTGTTGTGTTCGGGGAAATGGATTGCGAAGACAATGAAAGATGGATCATGACAGAACAGCCTTTGTTGCTTTAATTAGCCATGTTGAAGACGAGAGCGGGGATTAGCAATATGTCACTAGTAGGAGTGAGTCAGATAGGGCAGTAAAGATAAAAAAAAAGATTATGAAATGATGACAATGACCTTGGTGTCATGACGATAACGATGACAATGGGGATAATGATTGTTACAGTAATGATGATAATGATAAAATAATGGTGATATTAATAATAACAATAATGGTGATAATCATAAGGATGATAAGAATGATGACGTTGACAGAAATTACACTGACGATGATGATAAGGATACAATAATACTAATATTGATGATAAATAACTAATGACAAATAGATAATAATAGATAATAACAAATAATAAAAAACTAATGAATACTAATAAATAATAATTGATAACATAAACATCAATAATCATACATTGACAGAGTAGCGACTGGGTACCTCCCCCCCTCATAATGATACTGATGATAATAATGGCAACAGTAATGATAATGATGATGACAATGATGGTAATCATCATGATCATACTGATAATGGTCATGATAATAATTATCGGAGGAATAGTAATGATAGTTATGATAATAATGACAATGATGTTACGACTAATACTGCTAGTAATAATGACAATAATTATAATAATAGCAATAATAATGACAATAAGTATAATGATAATAATAATAACAACAACAAAAACAATAATTATCTTAATAACAACAATAACAATGACAACAAAAACACCAACAACAGAACAATAACAGCAAAATCGAAAATAATCATAACGATAAAACAATCACAACCCAACGATAAAGACGATAATAATAATAATAATAATAATAATAATAATAATGATAATAATAATAATATTAACCAGATAAGGTCACAGGACTCCTTTCCCTTCCTCTGCTTAGCATATAAAGGTATCCCCGCGGGCCAATCAAGGCTATTCTAGTCCTCGCCAAGGTCTGACGTACACTTATGGTGATGTGGTGCTGGTTTTGTGTGGTGCCAAATACGTTTCGGGACATGTGGTGTCAAAGATGTGATTGATGGATTTTTTTTTTTTTTTTTTTTTTATTGGTGGTTTGAGGAGAGGGTTGGGTGTATGGTTGTGTTTGTTTTGTTTATTTGTTGATGTTGTGAGTATTTGTTTGTTTGTTTGTGTGCATGTATGTGTGTGTGTGTGTGTTTGTCAGTTAATGATTGTCATAAAGGTGGCCATTATGGTGGCGGTAGGTAAAATGATGGTAATAATCTCAGTCATAATACCGCTAATGACCATCGTAATGATTATAACAATGTCAGGTAGTTTTGATGATGTAAGTAGTGTTAACGAGAATAATGATCACAGCACAAACCATTATAATGATGAATACGACGATGAAAACTAAGTATTATAATAATTATGATGATCATTATACATATTATCATGATAATGATGATATATATGATGATAACGCAAATGCTGATGATATTAATAATAATGATGATTATGATAATTACAATAATGATGTGGATAATGAAGATACAAACAATAATGACAGAATGACAGTAAAGGCCATAACAAAATCACCAGCAGTAATCACGCCCTAAAACTAAAATGAAGATCCCAAAAGCAAAATGGTCATAATCATAATCACAACAACAATAATCATAAAACCGATGACCACACCAACACCACCACCACCAACAACAACAACAACCATCCCAGTGCCACAATGACACCAAGAGCACAGATCACAGCCGTGCCAACCGCCACAACAAAAGAACCGCAGCGAAACACCAACCCCAGTGGCGATGCGGAAACCCAGCCGCGCAGGACAGCTTCACACTTCGTGGGCGGCTGTTTCCACATCGCCGCTCCTGTGGTTATAACGTAAAGACGGAAGAACTTAATGGCAAATGGCCGTAGGCGTTTGAGCAAAGCCTTATATGACGGACACGCGAAGGTCTGTGCAGATTAAGAAGGGAGGGAGGGAGGGAGGCGGGAGGGAGGGAGGGGCTTCTAGAGAGAGGCGATGTCGCGCAAATATTCTCTTCTGATTGTTGCAAGTCATGATTTTATTTTTTTATAACAGAGGAAGATGGTTGATTTTTTTTATCGTTTATTGAGTGTGTAAGATAGATATGTAGGTATCTAAATTGCAACGGATGATGAGGTATAAATCATATATCAATTGCATAGTTTTAATGAAAAAAATAGAACTCATTTAGTCATTTAGAATATATCTTTAATTTCATTACATATGGTACCTTTTGGTGGCTTGAGAAATTTTATTTATTGAGAATTATTATATTTCATTAGCTATTATTACTACAATACTATGAGTATTCTGTATTCTGTATTCTGTATTCTGGGATTACAGCGTAAGCAATGATTTCCACTGTTAGGGTAAAGACCTTAACAATCCGCTTGTGTGGGAATGAAGCAGATTAATCCCACTGGAGAGCAATGTAATTGGAGGCAAAGAATTTAGAAGTCATTTTTCCAGTTAAGGAAATTTGCAAATAAAAACCCGTCTACGAGTTGTCAATCAGCCTTTGCAAAATATACAAAGGACTTCATACAACAAAA
>NW_028234427.1:17137377-17142377 GCF_977035675.1 Penaeus japonicus | reverse complement strand
ATAGAATCTCTAGAGAGAGTGAGAGAGCGAGAAAGAGAGAGAGAGCGAGATAGATAGATAGAGAGAGAGAGAGAGAGAGAGAGAGAGAGAGAGAGAGAGAGAGAGAGAGACATAGAAAGAGAGAGAGACAGAGACAGACAGACAGAGAGAGAGAGAAACAGAAAGAGAGACGGAATGATAAAATCTCTAGAGAGAGAGAGACAGACAGACAGACAGAAAGAGAGAGAGAGAGAGAGAGAGAGAGAGACAGAAAGAGAGACGGAATGACAGAATAAAAAGTTATCCCCCCCCCTCCCCCGCATCTCTTCCGGATTCCTGCTTTGGGATGGCCGGCCATTGGCTAAGAGATGATGGTAGTGGTGGGCGGGGCCAGGGTGCGGGTAACTAGCACTATTATCATCGCTAGTATCATTATTGTATGTAATGTTGGATCTCTTGAGACACGGACTAGAACGTTTTTACTGTTGTCTGTTATGTGGAAATTGTTTGGGCTTGTGTCTTTAACTGCAGTCATTGGGTCATAAAAAAAACACTTTAGATATAGGCCTATCGTACATACATCAACGTACAAACAAACACACGCACGTGCAAGTACATATGGGAAAACCGTTTATATAAAATAGAAAACACACACACACACACACATACACACACACAAGAAGAGGCAAGAAAAGGTGAAAAAAAACAGCTCGACCCCAAAGCACATCACATCAACCTGCTTCCAAAAGAGGACACGTTTAACATACACAAGCTCCTCCTCCAGCTCAATCGGAGCCGAGGTGAACGAGGTCCCAGGCCAGCCACCCTCCTGCTCGAACCGCAAGGGTATAACCCAAGATTCCCCGCAGGACCGGAACGCCTCAAGGACAGGGGAAAGTGTGCATTGCAAGGTGTCCCTCCCGTGTTCTGTTACTTCTTGATTCTCGGTGCTTGCTATTCGTGCGCATCTGAAGAGGGGGAATGACTGGCTTTTGTTTTTGTTTAGATGTCGTGGGGCCCATTATCATGAGGTATTCAAGTTTATCTGTTTGCCTTTTTCTCTCTTTTATTCTTCTCTTCTTACATCCTACACCCTCTCTCTTTCATATATTCCCACTCTCATTCCTGTCTTCCTGACTGATTCTTTATCCTTTTCCATCAACCTCTCACTCTCCGTTACTTCGCTTCCTTCATCTTACATAGGATCCACTTTTCATCATATTGATTTTCAAAGCTCTCCCCCATTCAACTTATTTCCCTATTATCTCAATTATTTCAGACTCATTTATCTCCCAAATTCTCTGCATTCTCCTTCCCTAAATCCCAAACATCTGAATTCCATCCGGATATTTCTACTTCTTTTGTTTCCGTCTGACCCTTTCACTCTCCACTTACAACGTTCTCTTTCATCCAACGTCTTATCTGCTCTTGTTTGGATTGTGCTCTTTCACATTCATTCTTTCATTCATTCTTTATTTGACTTATCTATTTACCTTTTTTTTTTTTTTACTTTAATTTTTACTTTCTCGATCATTTTTTTTTAACCTTTTCCCTACCCCTTAACTCTTTCATTCTTTCTCTTTCTTCTCTTCCCCCCCCCCCCTTCTCTTGACTTCAACTGATCCATTTACTTTTTGTCTTTTGGAATTTCTACCCCAGGAGTGTACATTGGGGGAAGGGGGGGGAGGGAAGGGGTGCTTGAACCCCTGCTCTTACTGTTTTTGGCATCATAAATGCCCTTTTTGTTAAAATATTGGAAAGAAAACTGATCTTTATGTCGAGATCAACGAAATAAATATGTTCTTTTAGCCAAGACCAACGAAAGAAAATTGTTCTTTTAGTCAAAATTAGGAGAGAGAATTGTTCTTTTAGGCAGGGAAAGGTCCCCTTTTTAACTGAACTCCTGCCCTTCTGAAAGTCTATGCACGTCATTGTTCTCACCTGCCTGAAGGCATGCCAGAATGACGTGTTTGCTGTGAAGATCGTGGTTGTTATGATTCTAGTTATTTTTTATAACTGTTATCATCATTAGCATTACTATTACTTGTGGCTTCAGTGTTATTATCGTCTGTTGGTTTTGTTGTCATCATTATTGGTGTCTGTGTTTGTATCATTATTAATATTATTGTACTATTTCCATTGTTTATTATTGTTATTTACATAGTCGTTAATTACCATTATCATTGTTATCATTATCATTAATACTATTAATAGCCGTACTGTTATCATTGGATTTTATCGTACTTATAATCATCAGTATCATCATTATCATTATATTAATGATATATACCTGACGATATAATTACCATTACCATTACCATCATCATCACCACTGACTGCTATCATTACCATCATCGGTATCTCCCTCTCTCCCTTTCCACGCATTCACCTTCCACGTTCTAGGCACACCGCAAAATATTCCTGCGTGTCCCTTAAAAGCTGGCAACAGGTGAACAGTGAAACGTGACAGACTCACCTTTTCGATTATTGTTTTTTCTTCTTCTTCTTCTTCCCCGTCTCTGTGATTTTTTTTTCTTTTTCTTTTTTTCTTTTCAGTTGTGTATTGTTTTTCTTCATTCACTTTTCTGTATTTTAGTGTATTTATCTATTCATCTTCGTGTATATTTATTCATATTTTTGTCCACTTGTCAATACATTCTTTCGCGCTCGCTCTTTCACTCTCACCTTTGCACACGTTCTCTCTAAATCAGTCACTCACGCACGCAAGCACATTCTCTCTTAATCCAATTATTTATCCAGTTCCCTCAAAAAGTGGTCGTGCATGATCACCCATCCCGAGTTACCTGTGTCCTTGTCATAATAATCGAGTTTCAAGTCCGCTTTACTGGTTATTGAGGAGAACGAGAAACCTTGAAATAATCTGCTTTTCTATGCACAGTATACTGTTTCAATTGATGTGTTAATGATGTGGATATTTGTTATTTGTATGTGGTTGAATAATGGTGCATAGATATAGGTTTGTGATTCATTATGGTGTAAGTGTTTGTATAGGATTTAATATAGAAGTCCAGGTATATCAAGGACCATGTGTAAAAAAAACATATACGACGTTGAAAGCTGCATGAGTGTTTGTATCTGTGTTTGCGGGTTGTGTGTGCGTTGCATGTGCATGTGTGCATGGGCTTGCGTGTATGTGTGTGTGTGTGCCCGCGCCCGCATGAACGCATGTGTGTATTAGTGTGTGCTTTGATTTTGACGTTTATGTGCATTTCTCTCGGTCGTTCTCCATATTAGCGGTCCCTTGGTCGTCCCCTCACCTGGCCTTGCCTCTCATGTCGCATTCAGTTCACGCACAGAACTTAGTTCATTTACCTGTGTATTAGCATAAATTCCTTTCCTGTTTGTATGATTCTCAGCACGGTATACTACGTCACTTGATGATAAGATAATGAAATATGGTAATGATAATGAAGATAGTAATGATAGAATGATAACGAGAGTAATTATGATAATGATAACAATAATGATGATAATAATAATGATAATGATAATAATAATAATGATTATGATAATAAGAATGATAATAACAATGGCAGCGATACTGATAATGATGGCAATGATAATAGTAACAGTAATGATGATGATAATAGTAACAGTAATGATGATGATAATAACAGCAACACAAATGATAATGAAAACGATATTGATAAAAAAAAATAATAATGATGACAATAAAGATAATCGTAATAGTAATAAAAATAATATCATTATCACCAGTGATAGTGATAATGATGAAAATGAAAACAGAAATAGAGAAACCATACACACCAATAATTCAGAATAAGAATAATAAGATTCCACAGAGTTAATTAACATTAGTATCCGGTTCAACGCCTCCGTTTTCTTCCCGAGCGACGCGGCAGGAGGTAGAGATGTTGTTAGAGTTTTAGTGGTAATTAGCGTTTTTATCATTATCTTATTTTCATTATCATGATCATTATTATCGTTATTGTTATTATTGTCATTAGTGTTATTATCATTAGCATCATTATCATGATTATATGTTTGTTATCAGTATTATCGTTATCATTATTATTGTTATTGTTATAATCATCGTTACAATTACTATTAGCATGATCATTGATAGAATTACTATCCTTTTTATCATTATTATCATTATCCTGAATATTATGATTATGTCTTTAATCACTGATATTATCAATACAATTACTATTATCATTGTTATTGTTATCATCATTATTATCATCATTATATCATCATCAATATTATTACTATTATTATTGTCGTAATTTCAACTGCCAGCCAATATCATCTTCATCACATCAACATCAACATAATCTTACATCATGAATGCATTTTTCTTTTTCACGAGGAGTTAAGAAAATAAAATAAGAATCTAGTATTTCATTACTAACTTTTTTTCATGTTGCTTAAGGCAGTTTGAAGTCAAGGACAGCATGTAGTGATCAGTTGCATGTACATTGCAAGAGTTTACAGAGTTGCAAGCACGGCTCTCCAGAAGGCCTGTGTATGGCAATTCGCAAGATGTTATACGAAAACCTGTTGTCTTATTATGCGCCTTTGGTTCCGTTAGGAATGTGGACTGAGGGGAAGGAAGATGGTTTGGAAAAAGTCATTCTTAATGATTTTCCTTCATTGGTTGCTTTCTCTCTCTCTCTCTCTCTCTCTCTCTCTCTCTCTCTCTCTCTCTCTCTCTCTCTCTCTCTCTTTCTTTTTCTCTCTCTCTCTCTCTTTTTCTCTCTTTTCTTCTTTCTCTCTCTCTCTCTCTTTCGTTGTTAGCATGATTAACGCTAGGTGCAGTGAGGTCAAATGAATAGCTTCCTGTATTGCATCATCATCATCGTCATCATCATCACCAATATTGCCACCACCATCATCACCAACATCATCATTAGCAGTTAGATTTGGCCACAAAGATAATTGTTATGTACACACCACTTTTTCCTCTTCTCATCCTTACCCAGTTATGCAGTATCGTAAGTGAAAAAAAACATTTAAGGTCCAGACAAGAAAAAAAG
>NW_028234427.1:17104877-17109877 GCF_977035675.1 Penaeus japonicus | reverse complement strand
TTAGATCAGGAAATGAAGCAACCATTCCTCTGAATTTTCTCCCCTTTTTTCCACTCTATTTAGCCTGCCTCTTGTTTTCCCACGCTGGCGACATATGCATATGATGGTTGTAATATTCACAGTGCGGCTAAAAGAGGCGGGGGGGGGGGGTTGTGGTGAAAGTATGATGATGGTGATGGTAAAGACATTAAGAGCTGAGGATAGTTGTGGAAATGATGTTGATGATGATGGTAGTAATAGTAGTATTGGTAATTATGTCAGTTAACCGGGATAGTGATAAAATTATCGCTAATGATGAAAACATTAGGAGTGGTAATGACATCAGTTGGTTAGAATTGTGATGATATTGCCGTTAATGATAATAGTAATGATAATGCCACTACTTGGTGAGGATAGTAATATTTAATATTTCTGGTTATGACTTCAGTTGGTGAGGATGATGATTTTAATGTTAATAATGATGATAATGCCATGTACAGGAATGACAACTAGTTTCTTCTAGAAAGGTTAAATAAGGTGTGAGAATTTAGTATAGGCGATGTAGAAACAAAAGGAGAGCAGCATAAGTCAAAATTTACTTAGTGAGGACACTGTTTTTAACTCTTGTTTTACACCTTGAATTACATGAAGAATGCTTACTTATAAGATAATAATAAACTTTTTGAATTTTCATCTCTTGTTATTTCCATCACTTTCTGTTAGTTACATATATAAAAAGGCAGGAGACTATTATTAATTTGCCCACATTGCCATCTACACTTACTTATCAGCTTTATCATATTATTTTAACTATAGATAATGATATATATCAGGTAAGAGGAAAGCATTTTCCATCTTTTATTCATATATATTAATTTACTCGACTCATAACTTTAAATTTAGTAAAGATTTTTCAAAGGAATTACAAAAAGGGAAAATATAGAAAGATTAAAGTATTTTCTTATTTATTTTCATATTTACATTACAAAAGAAAAACTTGCTGTACAGAACCACTGTTTTACAAAACGATGTTCTCTCAAACAGTCTACACTGAAAACATATATAAATATAAACTGAAAAGCTAATAAATGTCACAGATTCTACAGAGCACTGGTATGCAACTTAGCGGCGAATGACCTCAGGGGGAATGTAACCTTCGTCGACCTTCCTTGGCTGCTTTTTGCCGTAAATCAGAGACTTCTTCTTGGGATAATACCTGCGAGTAGATGAAAATTTTATCATGAATAAACTATGAAGATGGTGATAATGTTCATAAGAAAAAGAAAAAAAAAATGTGAGAAGAAAAGAAATCCAAAGACCCACCAAAACAAATTAAAATAAAAGGTTATTTCAATCTTAAAAGATGTATTCATAATATCATGTAATAGAGTAAATGAGAATTAATAATAAAATACAAATAAAATATGCACACATAAAGACAAAGACAGAGACAAACAAACACACACACACAAAATAATAATAATAATAATAATAATAAAACAGAATCTAGCTAAAACACTTGCCTCTTCTTTCTGTCAGGAAGAAGCATCTCAAGCTTCTCTTGGTTGTCGAAGAAATATATAACTTCCTCTCGCTCTTCTAGGTCCTTCTTCTTCTTTTCAATTTCATTCAAAAGTTGTTTCTTCTTGTACTCTTTAATCTGGAATTGCACTTCATCTTCTCTCAGTTTTTCCCAAGAGTTATAGACTAATTCCTGAGAAAAAAGGAAAAAAAAAAAAAAATGAATAACATACAAAATGTGTTAATAATAAGAGTTTACCCATAGCTGATGGAATGCTGTAACTGTGACATTATAATATGTTTATATTGTGATACGAAATCATGGCATTCCTTCTAAACTATATGATCTTTTATCTCCAATACCATAAAATTCAATTCAGTTTGACTTGAAGTTTAGCCTAAATTGTGACAATATTGTAAGTGAACCAAGTTAATTTGCAATAACCAAAAATCAAGTAGTTTTACAAAGGAATTCAAAGCAACCCAACTTTACTGTATTTTACATGACCACGAACCAGACAAAAATTATAATAATACAGAGTACATATAAAATATTTTAGCCTTTCAAAGTCAGCATATACCCTTGTTGTTTTATGCTTCTACTGAAAACAATAATTTGTCTGTCCAAAATCAAAGATAAGGATTGAAAATGCATTAACCCTGCATCACCTCCCACCTTTTGTCTCTTTATCAATCTTGAAACTAACCCCAATCCCAGGTTAAGAATATCAGATATGAACATATAAATACTTCAGCATGGAAGCACATACATAGACATACACTTTCTCTCTCAATAATAATAATACCTGTTCCTTGATGTGGCTAGCTTCTGTAGCAGCCACTTCCTCTTGTACCATCTTATCAACCATGTCTTTGAGGTCCAATTCTGCAATCTTGCCTGCATTCCCTTCTAATCTTGATATTGCTGTCATGACTTTCTCACGGCTGTCTTGGTCTTCACAGCTCTCCATCATTTCTTTCACAGTGTTGATCTTGGAATAGATTGGTTTTTGTTAAAAAGGTGAAAGTTAAGATGATTATGATGATGGTGATTTTGATCATAATAATAATGATGGTAAAGAATGCTTGAAGATACTGATACCCACAACCATCTGTTTGGCTTTCAGTGTATATATAATTAATACATACTATAAGCATATACATTTAAAGAACATAAATAACAGAATAAGACAGGTGAAGTTTAGATAACCTTGCAAATAAAAGCATAATTGCTTTAAATGCATCAAATAATGTCATGTTCTATTTTTTCACTGCAAATCAACCTCCCCTCTACTTTAGGAATAACTGTATAAGTAGCAAACTAAAAATGTAAGTGACTCAAATTTTGTCACAACTGATTCCGGTCTTTTATATCTATAACATATGTCAATGTGTTTTTTTTCTGTTGCAACTAAAAAAATAACAAGAATCAAAACTATCTATTTCTGTTAATCCAAAATTATCACAAATAATAAAGTATCTCTTACATTCTTATATTAAGAAATCAATCCATTAACAAGAAAACAAAGAAAATAAAAGACAGAATAAAAAATAAAAAATAAAAAATAAAAAATAAAATAACATCAATAACACATCCACTCACTACAGAAGCAGCAACAGGCTCCTTCCCAGAACTCAGACGACTCAGTGCCGCTTCAAGTTGGTCCCACTTGTTATAGAGTGCCCAGCCCAGGAGCTCACAGCTTGACCCTACACTGCCCCCAATGAGAGGGGAAACCCAAGCGAGAGTCTTTCCAACGATGTGATTAGGCTCCTTCAGATCAAAGTGGTCATCGAAGTATGGGTTTCTGAGGTATCTTATCCTAATTTTCACCTGGAGCAAAAGGGAATGATTCGTGTTGGTGAAAGTACTTGTTTTTTAGATACAATTATAAATTATGGCAAACAGAGAAGTAAGATATGACTTGTAATTGCAATTTACTTTAATCTGAATCCCAAATAGCTCAATAAACTATGTGGACATAGTAATAAGTTAACATCAAAGACTGAATATATACTGTATACAGATAAAAAAGAAAAAAATGACTGTCACACTTAAGAGAAGTCTCTCACCTCTTCTTTAGGTTCTTCCACCTTTGGGGTGTAGTCTTCCCATGGCTCATTGTTATCTGACGTCGCATAGAAATAGCACGAGGCCAGAGTCAGGACTTGGGTTAGCTTGGGCCCAAAATCTTCTTGAAGCATCTTCACCGAGGAAACGCGAGCAGCAGCTGGGAATAAAAGTGAGGAATTGTAATATATATCTTAAAGTATATTTCAAGCGCAATTTTTTGTTATCATACGTAATCAATCATTTCAATTTTATTTCCAAAAGAAATTTTTGAATAGCTAACACATGACCATAAACTTATGTATACTAAAAACATGATACCTAATATAAAACTTGTAAATGCTAATCGAACAACGACTTATTTCATTCCTGAATTTGATGGCACATACTACAATGTGCAAAAAGTAAAAACAAATTTCAGAATCCTTTATCTAAACTACAGAAACAAACCTGTAAAGTCCTTCTTCTTAATGTATGAATCCATGAGCAGATTAGCAACATAATGGTCGGGAAACACCCCATAGTTGAGGGGGTCAGAGAGCAGCTTCAGGAGGACGTGGGTGTTATCTATGTCTTGGAGCAGGCGCAGGACAGCATGGTTTGTTGAAGGGAGTGTGCGTTTTGTTTCCCGAGAGCGACGCAGGCGGTGGACTAGGTCAACAGTTTCATCCACCAGTGTTTCACCATTCTTGGTGCTTATGCAATTTACAAACTGTAAGACAGAGGTATAACAGGCAATGAGTGTGCAATTTCACTAAAAATGAACTTTATAAAGTTGGAAATCAAGCTGCAAAGCAAATCAAGCTGCCAGCTTTTCTAGAGGGTTCTGGGCCAGGAAGTTTAAAATTGTGTAATGTGCACATCATGTGATCACAAAGGGTGTCTGGGAAATGGTTCATATGCTAGTACTAGCATATGAATATTCACTAGATTTCCTTTTACATTAAATGGAGAAGTGATTATGATTTTTTTCTTTTTTTTCATGTGATTTTAAACTGCACTAAAGAATTTTCATGAATAATGATATGAGATACAAAAGAAAAAGGAACAGAATGAGGGAATAGCCCAATAATGGCAATATCGAAACTAGTAATAATAGAAATTTAGGACTTACCTCAGGAAGAAAATGTATGAGTATATGAAAGAGAAGTAGATTAAAAAAAAGTTCCAATGCTTACCAAATCCACATCAATGGCACTGACAGTTCCTTCTCGCTTGTACTTTCTGTCAAGCTCATAAAAGTAGTCATCTGCAATGAAAATTATGCAAAGCTTAGATTATAGCCATTTATGACAGAGTGGTTTTGCCTGCAGCTGGTCATTCTTGCATTATGCCAAAGCCATAACTGCAGGAACTTCAGCTTTTCTCAGCAAGAACACATTTACTGACATAAAAAAAAAAATATATATATCATCATTCAGCACTATTA
>NW_028234427.1:17084877-17097377 GCF_977035675.1 Penaeus japonicus | reverse complement strand
CACCAAAATATATGTGACAGATGTTTTTGCATGAGGGATATATCTGGCCCTAGCCAGACATATTATATTAATTTTGGAGTGTTCTGATCAGCAATTGGCTTAAAGATATCAGTTAAAATTGAGACAAGGACAGGACAAAAATTGAGGAAAACTAATGTCATGGCTGTAAAGGTCTTATAGCCTTAACCCACTCACACTGGGGCGATTCCGGCTTTGTATGGTCGTAATGCCAGGGTTTTCAAACGCATAAGCCTTACGCCACAAGACTCTCAGGTGCACAAGCTGCGAGCCTGGGCTGCCTGCTCGCTCACCCCGATCGCCAGCTTTGCCTAGATATCTCATCACCCACGTCTGACGCAAAAACCATGAAACATGTCAGCACGTCATCCGGTGCGAATGGGTTAAGAAGTTTCAAAAATAATATGCAGAAACAAGAGGCATGGCTAACAAACCTTCACCACAGCCAATAGCAATTGAATTCCCAATTTCCAAGGTATTATGACACACTAGATACGGTGGGCCCAAAGTCTATTTTAGGCGAAGATGTAGCATACATGAGCTTAGCGTTTATCAAGTCTGGTCCTGACGTACATCTCTGGTGGACAGGAATCACTGATTCCAGTATGGCCCTAGCATAGATTTTCAGATTTCGATAAGCAATAGTGGGCATACCTTTACTTAGTGCAGAATTTTTAAATTGTCTAATGAATATTATTTCATGTACTTTTTTTATCATCATTAGTTTTAATCTATCTACAGAATCCTATTCTTGTTGATTAGTGTGACCAACCATGAATTTAAGACCATGCTTTGTTTTATATATTGTAATATTTACTTATTAGCCTATGAGCAGATATAGGCTTTGATCATAATATTTTAAAAATAAAACAGCTTGTCATTTATTGTTATCTGTATTGTTAACATTGTTATGATTATTGTTATTACTTATACAGCTATTATTTTTACTGATTGGGACCTCCTGTCTGACAGATGAATAAACAGAATTTATGCTCAGATGAGCTTTTGTAAGGGTGTCCCAAATCTTGAAGACACATGATAAGGATTTCACAAATCTTTTACCTTTTAAAACTTGGGAAGTCTAGCTTGGCTCACCTGATCACTTATTTAGCCATGTGTTCTGTCTGGTTAGCCTAGGCCTCACTATTTGTCTGCTAGATGAGAAATAATTTTTTTTTTTTTTTTATCTTACAATTTCTTCAACTATATTCTTTTTTTTTATTCTGCTACTTAATCTTATTTCCTAATTAAATAAGATTTCCATATTACCCATAGTTTTTGATAAAAAAAAGTTTGAGATCTGAGGCCAGCATTATATGATTCTTGTGTTTTTCTCTCCAGTTTGCTACTGTGTATAAGGCCCTTGATGTAGAGACCAAACAGATAGTAGCTGTCAAAAAGGTAAGTACCATGATTATAGCACTCAAAGCTAGTTGTCTGATTTGTCATTTTTTCTCATGTGTTTTTTGCATTTAGGCAAATTTAATTTATTTAATTTAAGGGTGGATTGAACAGATGCAAAAGTTACTTTAGTGTGAAATCAGAGTGTTTAGGCATTGATATTTGCTTAGGATAAGAATTAGCAGGGATATAAAAAAGGCAACTGTTGAAAAGGTGTTATAGTTGAAGACATTATATTTGATATAACTTTTAATTGTACAATGTTCAGAGAACTAAAGTAAACTGAATTACTATATAACTATTACTTATCTTATTTTTCCATTCATCCCTATAAATTAATTTCAGTGATAATTCCATACTGTTTTAATGGTTCCTTTAGATCAAGCTTGGCAGCCGAGAGGAGGCAAGGGATGGCATCAACCGAACCGCTCTCCGAGAGATCAAACTCTTGCAGGAGGTCCACCACCCAAACCTGATTGGCCTCCTGGATGTCTTTGGATACAAGTCAAATGTGTCGCTGGTGTTTGATTTTATGGATACTGATTTAGAGGTGAGTGTGATTGAGGCTGCTGTTTTTTTTGTTTCTTTTTCTGTGTATTGATCATTTTTATTGCCATTATTTTTATGATCATTAATATTTTTATTGTTAATATTATTATGATCATTATTAATATCATTTAAGTATTGTCATTCTCATTGTTTTCATACTTAGCAACAGTCATGGTCTTCAAAGTAAGTATGCAAAACATGCCTGGCATTTATATCTCATACCATTTCTAATGCTTTCATTGTATTATTTTTTTTCCTGTTTTTACCACCAGGTGATTATCAAGGACACGGACAACATCATCCTCACACCGTCCAACATAAAAGCATACATGATTCAGACATTAAAAGGATTGGAGTTCCTGCATCTTCACTGGATTCTACACAGAGTAAGAGAGAATGAGGAGACGTTGTTTTCTTGAAGGATTTCATTATATCTTTAGTCATGAGTGTCTCTGTGGGGAGCTTTTTATTTATATATGTATTTTTATTTGCTATGTAATTTACTTTTTAAAATTGATATGATGTTTGATTTAATCTTGACTTCTCTTATTCCCTTTCTATTTCCTCCTTTTCCTCCCTTTCCTTCTTTTTTTTTCCCTCTGTCACATTCAGGATCTGAAACCAAACAACCTGCTGGTCAATTCAGATGGCATACTTAAGATTGGTGATTTTGGTCTTGCAAGATTCTTTGGCTCTCCCAACAGACAGTATTCACATCAAGTTGTCACAAGATGGTACAGGTGAGTATTGGGCTAATTTTGTAGATTGTAGTAACTGCTATTCTTGATATCTAGTTTTCCTCTAACTGTTCTGATTTTTGTAAAGATTGGTATGAAAATATTTCAGACATTTTTATATGTGTAAAGTAAAGTTCATGCAGTCATGTTCATGCTTAGTAAATTGTGTTACTCATTAGATTTTTAGATATATTTTCCTAAGGGAATTTGACAGACAGGATTGACAGATATAATGTAATAATTATTTATTTAAGAGGACAGAATAGTAAAAAAGAAAAGAGAAAAAAAGTTTGGGTTTACAAAGTTTAAAATCCTCATGAAATAAGATGATTTACTTAGTAAACTTTACAACACTCGAAACATCCTTTTTTTCTGATTCATAGGAGTCCTGAACTGCTGTTTGGGGCACGATCCTATGGCACAGGGGTAGACATGTGGGCCATTGGCTGCATCCTGGCGGAGATGTTGGTCCGCTGCCCTTACTTCCCAGGTGACTCTGACCTAGACCAGCTCACCAGGATCTTCACTGCCCTTGGGACTCCTGGCGATGATGACTGGCGGGTTTGTTCTTCTTTTTTTTTTTTTTTTTTGCCTTGGGGTTTGTTTTAGGTAATTTAACTATGTGGTGGTGTGGTTATTTTAACAACATTATAATAATTTATTTACCTGAATTGAAAGTGTAATATGCTTCAGAATTAAGATATGTTTTTCATGCATGTTTGTGAGATTTTGTAGCTTTTCAACTTTTATTCTGGATATATTTCTAGAAAAATGAATTAGTAACTAGGAAAAACATTCTTTGATTTTTTATACTTATTTTAATGACTGTGCATGTGATTCTGTACATGGGTGGATTGATGTAATCTTGTTTCATACAGAGAGCAAAGAATCAAATCTGATCATTTGGATCAAAAGTGAAAATTAGATTCCATCCTTAAAGCCAGGAGGCCATTGAAGCAAAAGGAAAAGGGAGCTTACATCCTTCCGAACACTCACTAGCCTCTAGTATCCTTTATCTAACAGTAATTCAACTTAACTTATGCATAATCTTAAGAGTAGAATAAGATTTGACTAATGTAAAAAAGCAGCAGAAATAGCTAATAATGGACATCACTCTTTGCAGGACATGACAAAGCTTCCTGACTATGTGTCATTCAAGCATTTTGAGGGTTCCCCACTGCGAGACCTCTTCCCTGCTGCTAGTGATGACCTTCTCCAGCTATTAGGGTCTTTGCTCACTATCAATCCCATGAAACGATGCAGCTGTACTGAGGCTCTGAAGATGGAATATTTCAGGTAGATATAAGCATGTGCTATGGTGATATTTTTCATGTGTATATATTTATTAGCCCTCTTTATATTCCTATTTTCTTTATTAGTTTGGATTACAATTAATCATCTTTGTACCTCTTATCTCCAGCAATAAGCCAGTCCCGACACCAGGACCCCTGCTTCCTCTCCCGCCAACCATTAGACAGAGGAGTGAGGCAGAGAAACCTTCCCTCAAGCGAAAGATTATAGAGGAGTCTGGCTTTGGAGGCAAGTCTTTACCTTATTACATTCACATCTCTGACTATTTGACTGTTAATGAGTAAAAGTTCTGCCATCAATTCAATTTTAAGATACAGCAGAATTATTTGTAGTAATTCTTATTTTATGATCATGCAACTTTCTGTTCTACTCTCATAGTGACTGAAAATTAGCTCTGACTCAGGAATTTTTGTTTTCAGGTTCCTTAGCAAAGAAGCTTCAGTTCTAGTCCATATAAGGAAAAGAATAAAGAAGCGCTACCTCCCAGTGTGCCCTAAGACCTCGTCAGTAAGTCATAAAAGGTGAAAATGGAATACCTTTAAATGTATTGAGAGAGAGTGAGAAAAATGAAAGTATGAATGATATTTGTGTTGATATAATCTTCTTTTGTACAAGATAAAGGATGATACTATTGTCCACATGATACTTGCGTATTATGTAATATATTGTTAGTCACAGGAATTGTATTATTTTCTAAACCAGTATTGTTGTAAATCAGTTCTGAATAAAAATTGATATTATAAAACTGGAAACCTTATCATTGGTTTAACCCCTTTACAGTGGGTCACAGCTGAAGACATAAATCCAAGCATGAGCATCTTATGATTTTCTGAGTTTTCTGTTATTTGCCAGACTTTGGGTATGATATATGAGTCAGTATACGGTATAATAGCAATGCGATACTAATTAGCATTTGATACGATGTTCTAGTTAAAAAACTGAAGGAATAATGTTTGTTATTTCAACAAAATGAAAAGTGCATCACAAAAGTGATTGCAACCCATGAAACATGCCCTATATGTAGATATAAGGAGAAGCTTAAGGCCAAGGATCATTATTATGCATGGAAAATGTAGCTGCAAATGTTAGAATGGACTGGGATAATAACTTGGAAATTCTGTAGAAGGAACAACAACTCTTGATTAACTGCATACAAGATTTTAACTAAATATCCAAGATGTACAAAATTATTGGAAATAATTGCCTAGAGTAACAAGATTATACAAGCAGTATATTGAGCATTAAAGACATTCTTATTGACTTAATTATATTCTACTAAAGTTGAGGCTATATGAGAGTTATCTGTGCTTAGATAATTTGAGGGAATGGAACAGGAGCAGTCATCCTTTAGGTATAGAAATAAACTATCTTGATCATTTATGACTAGGTATATCAAGAAGCTATAATTCAGATACAAAAATCCAGGATATAAAATATTAATATTTCTATGTCCTACAGGTGAAGTTAACCCATTTCCGCTGGGACTGTTTTGTCTTTTATGGCTTCAATGCCGGGGCTCTCGAACGCATAGGCCTAAATCAATTATATTATTGACGGCCTATGCCGGCACCCGGCGCTATCATATTACATAATCGCCATCTGTGGCTGGCGGCCGGTGGTATTGGGTTAAAAACAATATAAGAAGTATTTTTCCTTTTTATTTCACTCCATTTTCTTTTAACTGGTGTTGGCAAAAAATATGATTTCAGTACACTTACATATATTATATGTACACAAAAATAAAATGAAATGAATTATCATTTAATGTTTTAAAAAGTCAACCATATTTCATTAATTCCAACAAGTCATAAATATTAATTTACCATAACATCTCCCTAATAAAAAAAAACAAAAAACAAAACGAGTAGACACATAAAAGCTGACCCTACAAAAAAGAATAAGAAAACAAACAAACAATAAACCCTATCTCTTCTTATACATGCACGGTTTTAGTGCAATCTCAGGCACATCCTTTGCTTTCTTGCAGTCACGGTTCTTCTTGAAGTCAAACATGTAGAAGTACTTTTGCTGGACATCTTTCTGAGTGCAGTGGAATCCCAGACGTGATACATTTAACAGGAAATCATTGAGATTAGTGAATCGGCTCTCCACTTCAGCTACTTTCATGATACCACTGGTGGAGAGAGAAAACAAAAAACATTAGCTTGCAAGATAAAGGGGAAAAAAGGAAGAGAACAGGAGAGAAAGATTATTCATAGAGATAATAAAAAAGTGAGTGTTAGGGGGGGAAATGGGACAAGAAGAGAGAAGAAAAAGGCAATATTGGTTTGATTGAAACAGCGGGAGGAGGGAGAGGGGAATGAGAAAAAGGAAATACTGGAGAAAGAAGAGAGAGACATGAGAAAAGGGAATGTATTTCATTTTGGAGGCAATTGAATGAAATCATAACATATGGCTTGGTGTCTGGAGAAGGTTCTAAATATACAAGAAACAAAACTTGGCAATCAGATATATATATATATATATATATATATATATATATATATATATATATATATATATATATAGACATATAGACATATAGACATATAGACATATAGACATATAGACATATAGACATATAGACAGACATATAGACAGACATATAGACAGACAGACAGACATATAGACAGACAGATAGACAGACAGACAGACAGACAGACAGACAGACATATAGACAGACAGACAGACAGACAGACAGACAGATAGATAGAAGACAGACAGACAGACAGACAGACAGACAGACAGATAGATTGATGGAGATAGATAAAGATGGATAGATCTGGATAAATATATGTATATAAGAAACTAATAAATAAAGAAAAAAGGGTGAGGAACAATGATTTGAACACTGCCATACATACCCTTTCTTCAACACCCTATTGGCCTCAATGATGAAATCCTTGATGTTGGTACCCATAAGTGATAGGCAGAAGACCACCACATCTACAGACCCAGGTTTCAGGGGTGTGTGGGCCATGTCACAGGCAGTGACCCTATTGTTGGCAGCCACCAGGTCAAAAGAGTGGACCTTCGTCTGTGGGACGCTCATAGATAACTTAGCGTCACCGCACCCAAAATCGGCAATAATCCAATCCTTAGGTCTGAGGAAGGGAGGGGAAAGTTATTGAACTGTTGGTCTGGAAGGAAGGTGAAAATTAACTAATCATGGATAGATATCTGTGCAATCTTTACAAGTGAATCCCTTTTAACTCTTAGCACTATAATTCTACTGTTTCTCTGAAAATACAATTATAGGGTCAAGGATAACATTACATAAACCAATGGTTCTCCACTTTGGGTAATCCTCGAATCATGCAATGTTAAATGTATACAAGGACCTAAATATATAAAGATCTTATAAGTTTTTGACTTTATTATTTTGCTAACTCATTTGAACGCAAACACGCTGAAACTGTTCTACTGCACCTGCCAAGAGTATATAAGGCTTGGAGAAAGGCCTAATCTCTTAAGCTTCCCTCATCCTTACCCTTCCCAATTCCAATACCCTCATCCTTACCCTTACCCTACCTTTACACTTAGGGTAGCAATGTGGAAAGGTGTACAGTGACCTCTAGTAGCAATCAGAACAAATTCTGGTTGACCAAGTGACTATTTGAAGTAGACCACAAAACAAATGACATTTTCTACTAAGAGTTAACTTTGGAGTTAACAGAGAAACTTTACATTACTATAGCCTTTCTTCATATGTTCTATCATTAAAAAAAGGGGGGGGATAAATAAATAAAAAACTTCTTTTTCTTGAGAACATCAAATTCAGGAGTGGTTAAAGAAAACAGTATACTTCTTATTACCTCCAAATTCTATATATTATTTTCTATAATTCTATATATTCTATTCTATAGCAATAACAATAGTATTAAAATATACCAAAAATCATTATCACAATAATATCAAACAATGACAACAAACTTTCTAAGTACTCATAGTACCAATGAAGGACACTTACTGTTTTTTCAGCCAAGTAATGATAACATTAAGGGGGTTGATAGGCCACTGCTCTACCTGGTTCTGGTAGCCCACGTGGTAAGATTTAAATGCCTCGGGGTCTCTTTTGAACATGGCCTTTGCTTTTTCACTTGTTGTTGTGTACAGCTCCTCGTTCACCATCCTATTGTGTGGGAAGAAAGCATGTGATGTTATTTTTATTAGCATTAATATTATTATTAGTATTAGTATCATTACTATCATCATCATTTGTGTGTATTTGTTGTGTATGTTTGTGTTTGTGTGTGTGAGAGAGAGAGTGAGTGAGTGAGTGGAGGGTTAGGGATTAGTACTCTTATTATAATAAGTTGTATGATAATCCATGCTATGGGTTATAAATTATTATCAAAATTATTAAAATTGTTATATATCTGCTGACTTTATTTCAAGCTACATTATAGCATACTGTAAAATAAAATGTGTGAACAGGCAGATGTCATACTTACAAAACTATAGATGTAAAGATGGAAAAATACTGTAAACTGCAACCTGGAGAAACCTACCATATTACTCTAACAAACAACATAAAACTTGCCTGAATCTTGCTGCATTGAGTTGAACAATCATCTTCTGCTTGAGAGCCTCTGCAGCACTCAACTTTGGCTTTTCCTTCTTTGGTTCAGGCTTTGTCGTCTCTAGCTTTTCATTTTTTTCTAGCATTCCGAGCAAAATCTTCTTGTCCAACTTTTTGCTTCCTGGGCTTGGCTCTGGGTTAGCCTCTTTCTTCTTTTCTAATTTATTCTTTTTGCCCTTCACCTCTTCATCACTCTCATCATCAGCAATGTCCCCATCATCCTCTTCTTTCTCTGCCATGCCTTCATTTTGACCCTCTTCCTCATAATCAGACATTTCCGACTCGGACAAGTCTTCCACCTCTCTTGCTACATCATCGTGGTCATCATCGTCCTCCTCCTCAAAATCCTTCATATCAAACTGGTCGAAGTCAAGTTCCTTCAACAGTGAATCTAAGTCTGATGTGAACTGAGGGTCTTTTTCCTGAAATTCTTTTTCCTCCTCTGCATCATTCATCTTCTTTTGGTTCTTCTTTTTCTTTTTCTTTCCTTTCTGGGTGTCTGATTCCCCTTTGCTAGTAGTAGCTTTCTCTTTGTTAAGTGGATTGTTTGTATCTTTCTTTGTTTTAGCTTTTATTTTATCTGGTTTCTTGTTATCTTCTTTTGAAGAATTTTCTATAGTTGATTCTATTTTTATACTTGAGTTATCTTTAACATCTGTAGTGGAAATGTCTAAAGCCTTCATTTTTTTCTTTTGTTTTTTACTCTTGCCAAGTGTTTCTCTTCCAGTAGCTTCAGGAATTTCTTGTACATTTCCATTCAGACCAGATTCCACAGTATGGCCTACGGACTCTGAGGTCTTTCCTAAACCCTTTGCCTCTATTTTCTTCTGTTTCTTAGTCTTCTTTAAAGTTTCTTTACTCCCAGCATCAGGATTTTGTAAACTTTCATTCAAATTTGATTCTCTATTAAGTTCAGCAGGAACTGTGTTTCCTTCTACAACTTTCTTCTTTTTCTTCTTCTTTTTAGTTTTAACTGAAATTTCTTCATTCCCAACTTCAGGAATTTCCTGAAAGCTTTCATTTAGATTTGACTCAGTAGTGATTTCTTTTGAAAGTGTATTTTCCTCTAACGCCTTCCTATCGCTCTTCTTCTGTTTCTTAGTCTTACTCATTGTAGCCCCATTTGTAGCTTCTGGAATTTCCTGTAAATCTTCAGTCACATTTAACACTGCACTTTTTTCAGATGCTTTTTTACCCTTTTTCTTCTGCTTTTTAGTATTTAAATCTGACTCTCTCGTAGGTCCTGCTAGAGCTGTATCCTTTTCAATTACACTATTTTTTTCTAATGCTTTTTCATCTTTCTTTTTTTGCTTTTTAATCTTACTTGGCATTTCTCCATTCTCAACTTTTGGAATTGCCTGCAAAGTTCCATTAGTAAGTCCTGCTGAATTTAATATGTTTGCTTTTTCATCTTGCAGGATGAAACCAGCATCCTCATTTTTAATGTCAACATTCACTTCATCAATTTTTCTCTTTTTCTTTTTCCCTTTAAGTGGCTCTTCCATGCCTCCATTTTTCTCTTCCAATTCCAAATTGTTTGAAACTTTCTTGTCCTCTATTGCTACATCTGGTATGCACCGCGATGGATGCCACTTGATGCCGTCCCCATTCTCCATCTTTCTTCGCTTCTGCTCTTTATTGATCTCCTTGTACTTGTTCTTGTTCTTCTTATGGGAAACACCATTTTCGTTTGGAATAACTGCTGTCTCGGTTATACTCTCTGCAGTTCCTTTCTTCTTCTTCTTCTTTGTCTTTGTAATGGCTGAGTTCTCCTGAGCTTCATTACTGCTCGTTTGCATCTCATTGCCATTACTTAACTTTTGCTTCTTCTGGACTGGAGTATTTTCTTCTTCCTTACGTTTCTTGCTACCACCAGTTATTGCCTGAAATGAGACATTCCATGTGTAAATTTTTTTTCCCTTGATTCTTTCTTCTTTACTACTATATGTATCAAATAAGTGATGGAGAGAGAGAGAAACTGAGTAAAGAGAAACATATATTAACAGGTCTTTTGATAATAGAAAGAGCTTTGATCTTGCTTGATATTCTGGCAAGTAAATAAGGACTAAATGTTACAATATATCATATGTTTTGAAATCTTGAAATTAATGACTGACGTGGCAAGATGTTTAAAGACCTTGTTAAGATAACATTTGTATTATATACAATGCATCTGATTTTAACTATATTACCAAAGCGTAATGTCAAATGTCTGTTCTTTTCATCTATACACATAGAATAGAAACTGGAATGAACTCCCAAACGTTGTGCTCCTATGTGAATGGTTTGAAGAAAATAGTTTAAATCAACAAAAATGGCAAGTAACATGATTACACAATCTGCAAATAATGTTATAATAGAGCCAAATTAACCTACCAAAGGTATATCAACTGGCAGATCGAAATGGTAAGAGAATGCATCGGTGTCACCCCAATCCGGCACATCGAAGCTCATTTTGATCTCGCGACAATTGTCTCTGAATAACCTTCAAATACTACATAAAAGCTATTGCTCAAGGAGAAGCTACTCCGCGTAACACAAGTATTTAGTCCGAAAAAAGGAGGTCGGCCGATAGACGGAAGACACACGTGAGAGACACCGCGTTTGTTTACATGTTATTTTCACATGAACAGAGTGCCAGATAGCTAAAATTTTGTTCTATTTTTCAAAATATATCTTAAAATGAATGTATGTTTTAAAAACCAAATTAAAGCACGAGTGAAAAAGCACATAACACAATTTAGTAATAAGCAGAAAAAGTAAATATTGGTGAGAGTGAGGATCTTGGTGAGGATAACGGTAACCAAAACAAACATGCGAAGAGCAGCTTGGAGAAACGTTTCCCTTCGTCTCCACTGATAACTCTATAACACTATCATACATTTAGGTATAGGTAAATCTATCTGGATAGTATTTAGAGGTGAAGAGATGAGATTTGTCATTGGAATCGACTCTCGAAGTTATATGTTTTATTTGTTTTATCATGTGTGGCAGGCAGCATGGTTAATGTTTACCAATGATTTTAATTTCCGAAAACCGGGGTGTGTTATTAACTCTGAACTAGATCACTTGAGTAAACTCTTCTGTAACCTCGTTTGTGCAAGGAAATATATAGTTTTGAAAAAAAAAAAAATTGAACCACCTGAAACTGTCCTGTATTACAGTCAAACTTTTAAAAATTAAATTTTGTTTTTTACCACCATTTTAGATTCCTATTTTTACATGAAGGGTGTGAAGCAACCTGCCAATAACGATTTTTTTTTCTAAATGAAATGGGGATAGAAGTAATCAAATTACTATTAATAGGTAGAGAGAATAAACAATATATGGTTCCAGACAATTCACAAATCCTTTTTTGTCTTGTATACTGTTTTATTCTTCATAGAAGTTTAGTAAAAGTCATGAAGTAATTGGATTTCTCAGTTGCATGCATTTTTTTGAGTGTTTATCCTTGTTTATTATTGTTTATTCTTTAATCATTATTTGTCTAGGTATTTTTTGTATATTATAATCCAACTTTTTCCTCAGTGAATGACATGATGTGCATGGGAGTTGTTTTAAGTAGTTATAGATTTATTTTCTCTCTCAATATAAGAGAATTATTGCAAGCAAGTAGTCCAATATATATTAAATAAGAAAATATTTTGTTCATGGTGTTCTTACTTGCTACTCAGATTATAGAAAAGGAATCAGACAGTAAAAGGATCATAGCAAAACAAACCTTTTTTTTCTTACTGAATGTTGCTTGTCATTTACAGGTCAAACATGGAAGACTTGTTGAGCAACCTCACAGAGGTTGCAGTGACAGAGCACCCAAACACGCCCTACGCAGAACACCCATATTTTTCACTGTACAAAGTCAAGCGATCAGGTTCCTCCCAGGATGAGAGAAGAAAAAGAGT
>NW_028234427.1:17067377-17069877 GCF_977035675.1 Penaeus japonicus | reverse complement strand
GTTACGGAATGGACGAAAGACACAATGTGGAAATTCAATAACTAGACTTTCAATTATGGTCCCACCGTATTAATAATAACTCCCCAACGTTATGAAATGGAAGAAAGACAGTGCTTGGAAATTCAAGGAAAGGCTTTCAATTATAGTTCCACCGTATTAACCCGTTAACGACGTCATACATGACGCAATAGCTTTTGCCTGACAATGGGCGTTATGACGTTCAGGGATTTTGGATCACTATGTTATTTTATTGTGCTATGAGTGGTGCTGACAATTGCAGCCATAATTATTATAACTTCCGTAATATTAATCAAAATGGGTTTCAACTCACTTCCAAAACCTAGATGTCACCACTTTCTTCTAGCACCAGCAGGAGAGAGAGCCTTGAATGGTACCCATCTACGGACTCTAGCAAGCACTATCTCTATAGAGGGATGGCACATAGCAAGTTGCTGACCTCTTGCTCTAAAGTACCGCAGATGAAAGATGTGCAGGCAGAACGAGAGGAGGAAGGTGATTCATACCATGCCCAATGCCTACAATGTGCCCCTGTGCCAGTAGGGATGCCTTTTATTGTGGCACTCACTGTCAAAAGCACAAGTTTCCTTCCTCTTCCCTACCTCTTCATTTTGAATGGTTATAAGTTTCGTGTTCGTTCGTGACAGCACAGAAATACGAAAAAATAAAGTTGCTTCCCCCCCCAAAAAAAAAAAAAAAAAAAAAAAAAAATCTATCACATTGAGTATAAAGAAAGAAAGAAAAAAAAAGAGTTGATATGGACCCTGAACTACAATTTTAATGGAACCTGTGATATGACAGATATAAATTTCTAAAAACAGTAAAACGCACAAAAAAAACAAAACACAAAGATGGATCTAGCTCTACAATGAGTGACTAAAAGGGAGTGGGAAAAGTCAAGGTACGTCGCAGAAGCTGCCTCGATCAGAAATAAAACTCATCCTGGAGCCTGTGTAAGCAAATCTATCCTCCGTCGGCAACGGGTTAATAATAACTTCTCAACGTTGCGAAATGGAAGAAAGACAGTGCTTGGAAATTCAACACCTAGAATTTCAATTATAGTCGCACAGCACTAGATGATAACTTCCCAATGTGAGAAAAGGCACGTAAAGCAGAGAACGAATCGCAAAAGATCGCGCCATCTCCATTACGTGTCATGTTACCCTGAGCAAGACGAATGGCGGGCCGTTCTGCCGCAGCAGTGGAGTTGAGTCAGTTATTGGGTCCCTGAGCGGAGGAAACACCTTTTCTGTAAATCTTACAAGCCGGGCCAATTCGCCCACTTCGGCAATTTACGGAACCCTCTGTAAAGGCTCATCCATCAGTCACTTTAAGGGGGGATAAAAGTGTTATTGAGCTGAATGTGAGCAGGTTTGCCTTTGAGTTTTATATTTGTTACTATTACTCACTATTATCAATATCTTAATGTTATCCTTATTATTATCCTCATCATTGATATTGATATCATCATCATCGCTATCATCATCGTTATCTCTCTTTGTGATTATGATGATGATGGTTATTATTTTTATTATTATCATCCTTTCTATTATTATTATAATTATCATCCTTTCTATTATTATTATAATTATCCTTTCTATTATTATTATAATTATCATCCTTTCTATTATTATTATAATGATCATTATCGTTATCATTATGATTATCCTTATCATGTTTGTTATAATCATCGTCATTTTTCATGATCAACATCATTTAATGTCATTATCATTACCATCATTGTTATCATAATGATCATTACTACTACTACTATCATTATTGTTATCATCATCATCTTTATCATAATTAGGATAATGATGATTATTATTTTCACTAATATATTTACCAATACTGTTGTTATAATTAACATCATAATTGTCGGTTTAATTTCTATGCTTGTTAATAGCGTAGCTAGTTCCACCATTGCTATTATTGTAATCCGTTATATCACTATCACTGTTATCGTCCCTATCGTTCTTATTTCTTTAACTCAATGCTGTTATCATGGTTATCGTTATAATTATCATGATTCTTGTTCGTGAAACGTTCTATGATCCCAAATAAATCCCCTCGATTTAAAATCATGATATCAATAGTCGGTTTGATAATTACGATAATTACGAAACTGAAACGTTGATAAAATTGAAAGTGATGATAAATATGGGACAGATATTACGTATATTACCACAATCGTAATCAGAATCATAGTCATAAAAGGAACGATTTAGTGGCTTCATAATTTATTATTGATTTCGCCGATATGAGACTGGCTCACGGGCTCAGGGGGGTAGGGGGAGGGGGAGCGGGAGGGTACATCAATCAAAGGACTCCGACTCTATATCATCTAACCAGGATTTGTGGGATTTGTAGCCCCAAACAAAGGACCCCATTCCGCAAATTGTATTCTAAAAGGGGTCATGTACTTTTCACACAAAACAAGCACCCTAACCCATAAACAGGGCTACGCCATTTCCAGGCCAGA
>NW_028234427.1:17037377-17039877 GCF_977035675.1 Penaeus japonicus | reverse complement strand
CCATCAAAGTTGACCTGACCTGGCTAGAATGTGATATTCATGTATTCTTTGTATACTGATCTATTGATGTATTTGAAATCATAAATAAACATACTATATAAACCTCATATCGTCGGCTACCTACAAGCAAGTCCTCGAAGATGTATATCATCAAAATACTGGCCATGCATTGGTAAAAAAAAAAAAAATGCAAAAATAAGGAATGAAACAAATAGGACTAACTACTACTATATCTCTCTTTCACCGTAATTGTGAACATTCAACACCCTGGGTGACCACTTATCCTATTTGTGCAACTAAACCCACGCGGTTGCGAAGGCACGCTAGTCCTCAAGATGGAAGTGTCAGGACATCAGAGTTGACAAGGCTAGTTTATCAAGCCGTTCTGAATCATCTTCAACTTGCAGACCTAGAATGAGGTCATAGAATAGTGCCCGATACATAACAGATGCATGGATGATTGCCAAAATAGTAGGGTGGGAGGTAGAGGATGTTCAGATAGTACATGCTTTTAGATATATCAAAATGTCAATTTTAGACAAAAACTGAACTAATTATCATTGACTTAAATTGCATGTTCCCTTCTGCATCACGCAACAAATGATGTGACATGTAGTTGAACTAACACTTACGACAAGAAATATGAGTTAGCGGCGCAGAATGGGTCAAGTAAGGCATAATTTGGTAACCAACCTCTGCAATGATGTTAAAGACTAAGAGAGACATGGATTCTATTGCATCAATTGTAACATAAAAATGGGTTGATGATGAAACATAAGAAAGAAAGATGGTTAACAGATGCAGGGTAAGTGGGATCATATTTCAATACTATGACGAGATGATGCATGTCACATGTCACCTTGGCTGTAGTAGTTCTGAAACATGAAGAGTGAGTATACTTCACTTCATATTGGAAGTGAGTATTGGTATTTCGGAGAATGCACATGATGATCTGAATTGTTATGAGAGGCCTGGAATAAGAAGGGAAGTTATTGTCTAATGTGAGAAAAGATGATTCACAAAAAATAAATCTGGGGAAAGAAATATATTACGATTAACATTTTAATGGTACATATATGTGACTATGAAGTCGTTAGTTTACTCGTGGTGAGTTCTCCATGGAAAGTGCGACTTGGCCGAAAAGTTACCGCGTTGGCGGCATCTCTTCTTAAAGTGACCATACGACAGGTCATTTTGCTACAGGGAGCAAGACTCTTGGCTCTTTTAGCCGTAAAATCCGAGCTGTGCCCGGCAAGAAGTAACCGTGGTTGCGGTACTTCGCAGTGGACCCAATAATGTGACGGTAAAAGAGGCGTCTTCTCGTGAGACCGTCGTGGCTCTGGAAGCCAAAAATCGGAGCAGGCCCGGAATGATTATGGAATACATGACCAGTCTGATGGTCGTTGCTATGAAGAAGGAAATACTCATCCTCGTGGAGGTGGACGTGGTTGATCCAGACTAGGTAAATGTGGGGAAAACCAAATTTTTTCCACAAATGGTTATTCTATCTAACAGAGATTGGCAAATATAATGGATGAAGGTGGTTGAAAATTGAAACGAAATCCAAAAATCCAAAATTCAGTTGTCAGCATAACAATCAATCAAGTAGGTGAATGAGGAAGGATGGATTAGTATAAAGATGAAGTGAGAAATATAATGCAAGGAACCATCCACTGTATGTTCAACAAAACAAGGGCAATAAAAGAATTATATGGGTGGCACACATCGCTCTACCGAATATTCATCTTATGCCATCCTAGTTGCAGTGTCAAGTATGTTTGTGAACAGAAATATGAGATGAGTTAATGCAAAAATGGTAAAGGTAGATGGTGTGATAAGTATTTTAGTATAATAGACATATATGCAGAAAATAAATCGGAGTTGTGGCATCTCTAGCTCTTTATCGGGAATCATTTTTACGTCTGAATTGCATTTGACAGGCGAGGTTTTAGTTCAGCATAACTGCATGATGTATAAAGAAAAATGAATTTAGATTTCGTCACTTTAATGAGACAGTTTAGAATTTAGACTAAATACGAATTAATAGAGAATATTAGATTGTAGCTAATTAATATGAATAATAAATCAGAAAAGCATAATTAATTTTTCTTATAAAAATCTCACTCACTTTGGAATAATTGCCCTATAAAATAATCAGAAGACATACCTTGAACAATTATGTCTATGTAAACAAATAAACTTATATAATGTGATGATAAATAAGATACCTCAGAATTTCTATCAATAACTGCATATTGCAATGCAAAAAAATATATCTTTCATTACATACACATCGAAATAAAGAATCTAAGGGAGAAACAGGAGTTATTTAGAGTGAATGAAAGAGTCAGAGAAAATTAGGAGGAAAATTGAAATATAGGGGCAACACTCCCATTGACTTACCTTGATTTCACTGCCTGACGCGGTGTGTTTCACTGTTGTGAAACACACCGAGTATCACGCGGGTTACTGGTAAGTATGTGACGAGCAGTCCACGATT
>NW_028234427.1:17020910-17022277 GCF_977035675.1 Penaeus japonicus | reverse complement strand
CAGAAAAGAAAACAACAGTCTGGTGTACTAAAATGAAAAAAACAGACTTCCTACCACAAAGTATAAAAAGACTAGGTAAAAGGAATCCAGCCAAGTTCAATAAAAAGGTCTGATCAGATTTAATAAAAATGTTCTTTTAGATCACGTCCAGCTCCTAAGCAAAGAATGTCAGGCACTTCAGTACTTAACTCTTGTCTTCGTGATCGTATCCCCGTTGTCCACTTCCTTGGCTCGACACTGATAATCCCAAAATGGCGACACAGCCGGTTAACTACTCTGGAGGACTGGGTAAAGGAAACACCCTCGTTGACTGTCTGACCGTCTCTCTTTATTGTTAAAAAAAAACGTCAACATTGCCTCGGTGACGTCAGAGGCATATTATCTTATGAATATTAAAAATAATAAAGCTCAGCAAAAAGACAACATAAAAGAAAGATACAAATAGAAAACAAAATGTATAAAATCCTAAAAAGCATAACATATAAACTAAAAGGAATAAAACGAAACAAAAATAAAATACATAAAACGTTTCCCCTGAAGTTTAAAATAAAATCAAAGAAACATTGAGACCATAAAAGTTCACAAAGTATTAAAACACAAAAAAATAAAACTTGGTGACAAATAAAAACATCCAATATAAGGTCTCGTAATATATAAATAAAATAATAAAAGTAATTACAGAAAACTTCAGTTAAAAGGGAAACTATGCTAAAATGGAAAACAACTAAAAAGAAAGATAATTGGTTAAAAAAAAAGAAACAGGCGACAGGCAACGTCCAGTCCTCCGGCCAGGACAGCCAGAACGGGAGAGCAGAGAGCGCGAGATGCAGCATCTGGCCACCTTACACTATCATCATCATTAATATTAGCATAATTTTCATTATCATTATCATTATCATATTAATTAATATCACTATTGCTATTGTTATGGTTAATATGCTTATCATCACTAACAACACCATTATGATTGTTATCATTATTATTTTTACCATCATTACTATTACTATTATCATTATCCTTTTTATTGATATCATTATCATAATTATGATAATGACAGTAAAAATAAGGATGATATGTATAATCGTTATCATAACTATCATTATTGTTATTATTATCATTATCTTCATTATCCATTTCATTATAATTATTGTCACATCATTATGATCATTATTGGTATTATTATTATTTTCTTTGTTAGTATCACTATTATTCTATTAATACTAATTTATTTCATAGTTCTTTTTGTCATTATTGACATTGTAATAATGATGATAATTATCATCATCATTGATTTTATTTTCATTATCATAATTATCATTATTATTATTATCATCTTTCTTATGTTATCTATAATTATACAGTAAAAG
>NW_028234427.1:17003410-17008410 GCF_977035675.1 Penaeus japonicus | reverse complement strand
AATGACTAAAATAGAAGTATTATGATTCTGAATGGTGAAACAGTTAGCTATGAGGGCTGTATCAATGGAAAAGAAAACACAACACCCAAAAGCCTTTTCAAAACATAGCCAAAAGGTTAACCAGTCTTACCTAAAGACTGGGGGCTAGGGACCAATGCAGGAGACAATCCACCATTCCCCATGCTGGATTTCAATAGCTTAGAATTGATTGCATGACGCGGCAACTCTTCTGCACCTCCTGTGACGATCTTGCGTCCGGGAAGAAAGAGAAAGATCACTACATCAACCGTTTAAGGTGTAAATAGATTGTCTGGTTTAATTGATGACCTTGAATGTTTACCCCTGTAGTCCAAGAACACTCTATTGAGGATATTTGACCTCTAATATACCAGTCATCCAAATAGCATCAAAACCTATTCGACACCCTGTTCCACCAATGCTTCAAGCCGTGCCATGAAGGACTGTCAGGAGGGTTGAGTGCATTGCCACTCTACTGAGCCCAAGCATAGTGGGGCAAGAGGGATGCTGGAATAGGTGAGGCCCCTTCTCCAAAGAAATGACTGACACATGCTCTCAATTCTAAATCTAATGGCTATAATATAATGGCTAAGGATACACAACATATCTTGCATGTGATGAGATAAATTGAATGTGAATCTGGGAAGAAAAAAAGTTAAAGAAAAAAAAGAAAGAAAAAATCGGAAGAAAAAGATGAACCAGATACTATAAAAATTCTTGCAAGATAATACAACAGGAAAAATAAGTTGCATTGATTTGAACAGTTCATTCCCCTAAAGCAGTTAAAATTTTGACCAAATGACAACAGATGACATCTACATATGCCATGTGAAGATGAGCTCAAACTCTGGGTAGCATCTATGCATGTAATGGCAAGGGAGGTTAATCCCTATTATGCATGCCATGTAGAGCATGGAGTTAAACGGCTCTGATAGCACTTGATATTAATCTGGTCACAATGGTCCATGCACTTAGGTCATTTATAAGTGGTATGGGGTTAAAGCCATGTGCCAAAGCAATTAGAAATATTGTTTGATAAAAAAAGTAAAATAAAGGAGACAAACTATCATTTGAGTATGTTGATATTTGTAGACTTAAAATAATAATAACTATGGTGATATAAGAGAGAGAGAGAGAGAGAGAGAGAGAGAGAGAGAGAGAGAGAGAGAGAGAGAGAGAGAGAGAGAGAGAGAGAGAGAGCGAGCACAAGAGAGAGAAAGAACAAGAGAGAAAGAGAAAGAGAGAGAACAAGAGAGAGAAAGAGAAAGAGAAAGAGAGAGAGAAAGAGAGAGTGAAAAAGAGAAAGAGAAAGAGAGAGTGAGAGTGAGTGAGAGAGAGAGAACAAGAGAGAGAACAAGAGAGAGAGAGAGAGAGAGAGAGAGAGAGAGAGAGAGAGAGAGAGAGAGAGAGAGAGAGAGAGAGAGAGAGAGAGAGAGAGAGAGAGAGAGAGAGAGAGAGAGAGAGAACAAGAGAGAGAACAAAAGAGAGAGAGAGAGAAAGAGGGAAAGAGAATGAAAGAGAGAGAGAGAGAAAGAGGGAAAGAGAATGAAAGAGAGAAAGAGAACAAGAGAGAGAGCAAGAGAGAGAGAGAAAGAGAACAAGAGAGAGAGCAAGAGAGAGAGAAAGAGGGAAAGAAAATGAAAGAGAGAGAGAATGAGCGAGTTTATTGCAGCCGTGCCAGAACAATTGCAGCATCATGAACAGCCCGCTCTCAATTCTGTTGAAGTAACTGCCGATGCGGCGGGGCCTCGAACGTCATCTCGGGAGGTTTCCTTATCGCAGTGTAGAGTTATTGATGAAGCAATCCATCTTAGCCTTTCAATGTTTGACGAGCTAATGGTGCGGTTTGATACTATGACGCGCGAACTTAAGGGAGAGAGTAACTCTATGAAGGTACATGTTCGCGTGGACGACATAGAATTCACTAATGCTCGAACGCCGCGTCGCGCCCCTGAGGTAGCAAGTAACATTAGTGTACTTCGACGTCTGATCCTTTCCAACGCCCTTTTGTTCCTCATGCGCCGCATAATGCCGCCCCGATGATGGTAATGCCTCACTCTGGTATCAGTTTGTTTAAATCGGAAATATCTGCGTCTCACCCCCTGCAGCGGTCGCAAGAGTTAGAGGCATGGATGAAACAAATCGAAAATGTTACTCAGCCCTCCAGTGCCTCCACTGGGGAAGCAATGTGTCAGATGGCACGCATGATGTGTCGCGGAACGGCTGAGGTAATAATCAATTCTAGTGCTTTTGATGGAATAACGGACTGGGTGAGTTTCAAAGCAAAGTTAAGGGAAAAGTTTCGCGGTGTTTGTTCACCTAATAATTACTTTACTTTGTTATACCAGCACCTTATGTTAACTAACCACAGTTCTTTTGATTATTACCTAAACCTGCAAGCCGCAGTGTTACAAGGGGAAAGGGATTATCCCACTGCAATTGGTGACCCAGATCTTCTCGCCCGCAGAGTATATTTACAAGGTATTCCTCAATGGATGCGGAAAGCTTTAGCTATGAGAGACGATGCACCCACAGCTAAATTAGTGCATTGTGCTCAACAGCTGTGGAATAGCTGCATGGGCGTCTCACACCCGCAGCCACATCCTCAACTAACAGGAAAATTGTCTCCAGGCGGCACCTGCAAGTTTCGGCCCACATGTAGCCGTCCTGTATGGAAATCGTCCGACGGCAATGCAGTTGACGTCACCGACTCGCCAAAATCCAACCCGAGGATCTCAACAACGTGAGGACGAGAGGGACTTTTGCTCGTCTCATCAAACGACAGATCACAGCCTTGCAGATTGCCGAGCACAAGAAGAGAGAAACTGTTTCGTCTTGTCCTGACGACCACCCTTACCGGCCCTTTCAACAACGCCAGGGAAGGTTTGGAGGTTCGTGTTCCGCTGGCATTGCAGCCGACACACGAGCCTACTACCCGACGTCAACCAGCCGCATGCCACCCCGCACCTTCACTAACACCGGCATACAAGTTGACGGCGAGAACTAGTGTCACTGTACAGACGGAAGTGGAAGTGCATCCGGATATTGCAGACGACGATTACGAAGAGTCAGATCGAGGACGGCCGATGGTTAAGTTTTATGCGAATAATGTCCCGATTATGGCGTTCATTGAAGCTGGTTCTGCAATAACCATAATCAAAAAGGAACACTTACCACGCTTTAACCTCGCAAAGCAGCACAGTTGTTACCGTGTGTTGCGAGGAATCGCCGGAGGTAACAGAGAGGTTGACTTACCACTACAATTTTCACCGTGCTTGACACCTGTTTCTCTAGATTCATATTACTTGGGATATTTTTTTAAGGAGGTTTACTTTCAGTTTCCACCACGAACCACCGAGGCAGTGTACAGTTACCTGTCCATCTTGAGTTGCCAACTCGATGTGATTTGTACTTGCCGATCTGTCGGCAGATGCAAAGACTTCGATCTTGTCAGCCCACGGACGTCCGCTTCACTACCCTAAGCTAATTGAAGTACCACCTGATAGTTCAAGCTTCGTCAAGTGCAGAGTGCCTCGGTCCGTTAAAGACAACGAAATCGCTCCATCAACCAACAAGCTGATCATCCCTGCCAGTGTAACCAGAATTGAAGAACATCGAACGTATGTCTGGATGGTAAACACGACGTCTCGTGCTATCAAATTACGACCGGATCAAGTGATTGCCCGTGTAAATCCTGTTGCAGTGGAATATACAACAAACTCCCGGCCTCTGGGAGGCCGTGATGCATCCATCCCTTCACGAGAATCATCCATCACAGTTCCGGATATCACCTATGCAAATATTCTTGGTGAACTAGATGATTTTAAATCTGAGTTTGGAAACCTGGATTTTGGATATGAGGACTGTATCAGTTTCCCTGACACCTAATCCGACACCTCAACTTCCAGCGATGAAGACGTCGGTGAGAGCTGGGTCAGTATTGAAGAAGTCTTGACGATAAATGGTGGTATGTTCAGTTATCTTGCAGAACAGCAGTAAGTGAAACTTCCTGAACTACTTATCAGGACACTGAAATATTCAGAGATGATAAGTCAGCCATTGGAACCATATCAGCGATATAACACACCATCGAAACTGGCAATGCAAAGCCAATTGTTGACTTTCTCCAGTCGTTTTAGTAAAAATGAAAGATAGAACACTATGTTTCTGCATAGACTATAGGAACCTCAACAAAGTTACCACGACCGATAGTTATCCTCTTCCAAGGATTGATGAAGTTATTGACAATTTCAATGGAACATCTTGGTTTAGATCCTTGGACGCAAGATCAACTTACTGGGCAATCATTGTTGCAAAACCAGACCGTCCGAAGACGGCGTTCTCTAACAGCCACCGTCTGTGGCAAATTGCCAGGCTACCTTTTGGTCTAGTGACTGCCCCACCTACCTTCTAGTGCGCTCTCTAGTGCTTTGAAAGCATGCTGTGGCCTATTTAGACGACTTAGTGGTCCACAGTGCATCATTCGACGAACATCTTGTACACCTGGAAGAAACACTTCAGCTATTAAAAGATGCTGGCCTAAAGCTGAACAATCAGAAGTGTCAGTTTGCTATTAACACCATGAAATTCCTTGGTTTCCTTGTCACTCCTGATGGAATCCTTCCTGATCCAGAAAAAGTTGCTGCTATAGATCGTATGACTACCCCCCCCCCCCCGCAACCAGAAAGAAGTACGCCACTTTCTCGGTGCAACCGGATTCTTCCGTCGATATATAGAACGGTATTCGGCGATTGCGGCGCCCTTCACCGAGTTGACAAAGAAACATATAAAGTTTCACTGGGAAGAAAAACACCAAGATGCTTTTCAACGCCTCAAGGATGCCATTACATCAGTGCCAGTTCTAACCAAACCTGATTTCTTACGTCCTTTTGAAGTACACACCGATGATAGCCAAGTTACAATCGGCGCAGTTCTGATTCAGTGCGATGACAGTGATTCTCCTTGCCCAGTGGCCGATTTTT
>NW_028234427.1:16983410-16985910 GCF_977035675.1 Penaeus japonicus | reverse complement strand
TAGATCTATAAAGAGCCGTGTATCCTCTTTCGCTATCTGCACAACATACCGTACTCTATGTACTGTACTGTATTAATTTTTCTTATTATAGAGTATTGGAAAATCAATCTCCAAGCTACAGAGGTAATATCTAGTCAAAGACTTTAGTTTCCACATGAGGAAAACATCCGCACCTGCTCAGTTGATAATAACATGAAGCAATATTTTACACATAAAAATATCACTCATCTTAAGACGGCGTGACCATCCATTTTTGCATTTAGTGCGGCAAACTTGCGAAATATGCAGGTGTGGATTTGTGACTCAGATCTAAGCGGATGTCGATTAACATGAATAAAAAGCTAAAAGCAAGGAATTTGTATTCTGTCGCGTCAATGCCTAGTTTTGACAAATGCATGTTTCGGCGATTCTGCGAATATACAGATTTTTTTTCCATACTGTTACGAGACTAATTTTAATTTTACATGTATCATTTTTTTTGTTATTCGACATTTGATTTATTGTTTAAATACTTTAAAACAAAATTATACAAGAGAAAATTCTTGAAATCGTAGCTGTTGTCATACAGTCAGACAATTCCGCTGAATCCGCAAGGAAGGTAGGATATTGATATCTAATGGAATTTATGTCTTCAGTTTTGGGATTTTTTTTTTTTTTTACTAAGGTTTGGCTCACCGTCCTTAAGGAAGATGTGAATTGGTTTGGAATCATTGGTCCTAAACTAAATGATTGTCGCATTTCTTGTTTATCAAGTTAATAGCGATATCTTTTTTAAAGTCCATGTGTTAACAGTTATATTTTGATTATCTCTTACATAAGATATTAAATTATATAGATTTCCATCTTGAGTGTTTATGAATGGGTCATATTTTCCTAAGAACTTATTTGTTACTTCTGGCCGTGTTCATGGATATAATTTCATTGGCTAAGCTTTACATGATATTTCAACCAAAATTGGTTAGCATTGGTCAACATCTTTATTATGTACGAAAATAACGATCTATGCGAACTGTAGGGGATGGGATCCCAAGGGCGGCCGTAGGAGCCGCGTGAGAGCAAGTCTCGCGCTTCCTGTTTCGGCACGAGAGTGTTATTAAGGGTTCGGTTGTCAGGGGCAGGATAGAATTAATTTAAATTAAAAAGTGGTAGCGTATCAACGTTCAAGTAGCATGGCCAAAGTTGTCACCATCTATCCTGACCCAAGAGAAAGTCTAAAGGTGTGTTGTATCGACTGAATTTACTAAATCAGAAATCAACACAAGCCATTCCTCTAAAATATAAACGAGAAGAATTCATAGAAGGCAGAGATTTCACCAATGTCATCATTACAGTTCGTAAACCAACATAACTAATTACTCCATCAATTCACCAAATGAATTCCGCCTTGGTAAGTGACATCATTAATAATTAAACTCAATAAAAGCTCAAGCATCAAAATCACTACTGTACTCTAATGTTGTCACGTAAACAAGGATGCTTGGCTTCTACAAAAAGGCAAAATAAAGTGAAATAGAAAAATAATCAAAGTGGATAATCATACGTTTCTTCAAAACTTTCAACTTCTTTAAAAAACATGAGAAAATAAAAGCATAAGCCAGTTTTCAAAGTTATTATTAAATCATAGCCATATAAAACAAAATAAACCTCCATAAAAGCAATCTCAATAAAAACATAGATAAAAATACCTGTAAAAATGCTCGGTCTCCAACAAGTGCGAACAAAGAAAGCCAAGAATAAAAATCCGTTAAAAATAATGTCGGCTTTCTGAAGGAAAGACCGACCGTAACACACTGAGCCAGGGTACTGTGCAACTACCCTAAGGTCGTTGACCCGACCTTTTATACCAACAAGGTCGTGCGCCAACCTTGTTTCGTCGAGTCTGCGCAGTAAGACTCGTTTTACTAGCAAATTTCGTCTGCTCTTAAAGACGTTAAGGCTTTTCTTTTCGTTTTCTTTACATTGTACTTATTTGATAGATTTAAAAATGGGAGGTTTAACATAAAATTACATGATACATCTTATAGAAATAAAAGGAACTTAACATATATACATGATTTTAAATGTAAAAGCAATAAAAAATACGTGGACTAGCCAACAAGACTTTGGCGCCAACAACCCAAACGGAATTTTCCGTCGCCAGTATCCAAAAAAAAGTCCGTTTTCAGACACTGGTGATCTTGACAACTCCAAGCCTATATGGGTATGGAAAAGTCATCCTCCTCCTCAGCCAGTAAAACAGCATCTCGTCCAGGGCGTCTGGATCCTCTGTCAGCGCCTCCTGCAGGAAGTTCCTCTGCATCTTCGCCTTCGTCTCTGACAGGATCCTGACGTCCTGGCGCCATGAATAACTCGGGAATCTGGGTAGGAGCCCGACACAGAAGCGAGATCGGCCGAAGAGAGCTGAAGCATCAGCTCACTACAGAACACCTGCTAAAGCTGATAGTAAATGCGACACACAACACCACATTTACTAGGTTTGAAAGTCTTAATGTTTTACATG
>NW_028234427.1:16950910-16955910 GCF_977035675.1 Penaeus japonicus | reverse complement strand
AGAGGATTGTAAAGGGAACTATTGCAATCTCATCAATGCGTGTATCAGAGTGTAATTCGAAACTCGTATCGAGAACCAAATAAAATGTTTGAAAGCGTTTCGAGGCTTTAGTTTGTGAATAGAAAATTGGTTCATTATCTTCTTAAGTTGATACCTGCTGGAGACGGGAACAGATTCGCTAGTTTGGCTCCCGGACGGGCGCTAGTGTCAGCCGCACGGTTTCATTCCTCTTCCTTACCTTCCTTGTTATCTTTATTGTAGGGGTTATATGTTTCGTATTCGTTCATGACGCACAAAAATACGAAAAAATAAAGTTGCTTTTGTCTCCATAAAACAGCAATACTTCTATCACTTGAGTATAAAGAAAATAATGAGCTAATATGGATAACATACTACAATTTTAGTCAACTGCACATGATAGAGCCTGTCATACGCACATATAAGTCTCTAAACTCAATAAACACACAAAAATAAACACAAAAACCGCTCTAGTTTTACAAATGAATGACTGAAGAAGTGGGATGATTCAAATATTGCTCAAGCGCTCTTCTAAATAAAACCTATACCAGCTGGGCAAGCAAATTTATCTCCGTCTGCAATGGGTTAATATTCGATGTCAGAACTAAAACTCGATGTCAGAACTAAAACTCGATGTCAGAACTAAAACTCGATGTCAGAACTAAAACTCGATGTCAGAACTAAAACTCGATGTCAGAACTAAAACTCGATGTCAGAACTAAAACTCGACCGTCCATAAAGTGTTGACCGCAACGGGTGATAACTACACCAGGCTGCGCCAGGCTACATCGGTTTCCGTGCTTTTATAGATTTGTCAGCGCCCACGGCAACGAAAATAACTCACGAAAGTGAATTAACCCGACCTTTCGATTCGCAATCATATTTTCCACACATTAATATTGAAACGTAAAATACGTGTCAGCTTGCGTCACACTTGCTCAAGAAATTTTCAATCAGGTTCTGCAATCACTCATGTATAATATAAGTAACATGAATATTCATTCCGATTGCATCTTGGTAATTAACTTGTCAAAATGCTGACTATTGATTCTTGTATTTCTTGTCTCTCAGGAAAGCGTTTTATGGAAATTATGATTATTTGATATTTATCTTTTGCGTCGTTTTTAAGGCACCTGTGTGTGTGTGTGCGCGCGTCTGTGTGTGTATGTGTGTGTCTGTGTGTGTGTCTGTGTGTGTGTGTGTGTGTGTGTGTCTGTCTGTGTGTGTGTGTGTGTGTGTCTGTCTGTGTGTGTGTGTGTGGAGTAGAGTAAATGAGTGCGTGTATGACTAAACACTTCATTTTCTACGATTGGCATTCAGACTTATTACACACATGAACTGCCATTGCCTGTAGCATTATAGCTTACATAGTGTAATATTTCGATATGTAAATTCCTTTTGGCTGAAACAGCACGCGCATTTAACTTTCATAGCATGCAAAAATAGATCTCAACTACGCGTGTGTGCGCTAGGATATTAATTGACAGCATGAATAAAGATTAACGCTAGAAATCCATACTTTGTTCATTTGTTCGGGTGTTATGCTCGACTACCATAGATAATAGACGTAGTATTTAAAATACGTGATATATAAAATCAAAACTGATGTTGTTTTTTATCACAGATAATAATGATGATAATAACAATGATGATAATAATAATGTTAATAATAATGCTAATAATAATAACAAAAATAATGATGCCAATCATAATAATATCAATAATGGTGATAATAATGATAATATCAGCAACAACAAAAATAATATTGATAATAATAATGATAATCATAATGGTGATGATAATTGAACTGGTAATAATAATGATGATGATAATATTTGCTTTGTCAGTGAGAATAGCACTAATTATAATGGTAGAGATAATAATAGTAATGATGATTATGGTGTTTCTGATAGTGATGGCAGTGACGATGACCATGACAATACGATGATGATGATTATAAAATAATAATGATTGCGATGACGATGATGTTGATGACAGTGATTATAATTGAGATCTTGAGCATAAAGTATACAATGAAAAACAAAGAGAAAGACAATTACAGGAAAAAAAGAATTCGAAGACACCAAGAACTGTCAGACTATTAGTATCATTAATACTGCCATTATATTATCATTCCCATTATTACCATTATTGTTATTTCTACATTATCATATATCAATGCATGTGCAAACATAATGTATTTTCGTGAATCTATTTACACACACACACACACACTCACACAATCACACACACACGCACGCACACACACACACACACAAATACACGCTCTGAATACGCTTCGTTTCACCGTCCGCCGGTTACACCCCGCCTCGCATGTCATCGGTTGTGTTCTTATCCGTAACGCACTTCTCGAACTCCGACGTTCAGCTGAAGATCAAATCCTCCGAGTGAATTTCTCTGAGGATCCGAGGCTTCACCAAGAGAACCTGTAGTATTGTCTTCTGTTTCCAAAGTGGATTTTTTTTTCTCTTTTTTAAGCAGAGGGAAGCTGTCCCATTGAGGAAGTGTCGACTTCCTCAAGAGTGACTGTACCGTAGCAAGTTTCGAACACTGTCTCGAGAATGAAGTTAAGGTGAGTTGTAATGGAGCTTCTCGAGATCTGAATTCGTGAATAGTTTGACTCTGTATCTTCGCTGGTCACAGAGTAATAATGCTCTCTCAGGAACACCCATTCTATTGTTCCAGGTACATCGCCGTTAGTAGTTCTGCGGTGGAATCTGATCTTACCTTTACAATGGCAATGGGTGTATAATTAAGCCAAAGATACGTCGTTGGTTGAATTGGCCGAGACAAGTCGCTCAATACAGAGTAAGGCGATGCCCCTCTTAGCCAGGAGCCATCAAGAGAAGCCAGTGTAATGAAAAGGCGGGCAGAATTCTCTGAGCAAAATCTTGGGTGCATTTCCGTCTCTCTTGGAGGCCCTGTATGTAATGGGTGCAGTGGGAGAAAATAAACTATGTGAGAAATTATTTTTGTCTTATTTTGAGAGCATGTATTCTTGACGCTTATTTTAAAATGTTTTGATGGATTTGGAATTATGGAATAACAATTTAATTCGTTTATGTTTGGTGTAAATTGAATATGTACAAAAGAATGTACTGACGTGGCAGATAGAGTTGAATAAGCAATGGTATTTCGCTAGTATGAAGAAATAACAATTCTTCATACAAGCGAAGTGCCTTAAACATGTAATAATTCTCATAAAAAAATTGTCTATGAATTTTCCAACTGGATTTTCATGAGACGTGAAAGGGACGATCTATGGTATTTGAAAATGAACCTTCCAGCTGTGGATTTTCTAGCCTTTCATGAACCGAGATAGAGGCTTCCATTCATCCTTATAGGTACGAAATATCTTTTTCAAATGTTTGTTTTTTACTTTGCGATTATTAAAATCATCATTATCATTATGTGCATGTGATAGATGCTCATATTTTGTTTTTGTTTTATACATTATTTCATTTTTCTCTGATCTTACGCCTTCATATATATTTAGTGAGTCTTCTCTTGACAAATGAAGTGGCTAGATGGAAGTGGATTTTCTTTTTCACTCTGAAGGGTTCCTCTATGCCAGCTCTGCCAAGAACTTCTATAAAATGTGCAATTAATGTACATATAGACCATAGTTTATCTCGTCGACACACACACACACACACACACACACACACACACACACACACACACACACACACACACACACACACACACACACACACACACGGACGCACGCACGCACGCACGCATACACATTGTATTATACAAAAACCAGTTGTCAAACCTTGATGAGACAGACAACATATCAAATATAAAAAGTATATCATATATTAGATTTACAAATCATATTTTTAAAAGTAAATGAACAAATAATATTGACAACTTCAATAATAAAGAGGTCTTTGTCTTTTAGTATATTAGGGAAATATAAGTTTACTTTTCCTCAGCTTGCTACTTACAGAAGGCAGATTGAAAAAAATACTCCTACATCTATTTGGAAAAAATGGCCTATGCTGTAGTAACTCTAGCACAGCAAGTGGACACTTCCTTAATAATAGATAAGGAAGCACACTTAGTACAGATGAGGGGTGTTTATGATGACCGCCAGACGCGGATGTTTACATCGTAACGTCATTGGAATCAGTTGAGCAAAAAGCGTCTCTTAAGGTCGTCCCCAATTATCTCCCAGGAATCAGATAAACAGACTGCGAGAGTTGTTGAAATGAAAAGAAAATGCATCATGTCAGTAGCTATTCATACTTGTAGGAATGTTAGAGGAAAGTACCAGAAAATAAGTGACAAAATGGACATACATTGAAAAAATATTTCAGACTATGAACAGCAATTTCTAAAGATGAAGATTAAAAAAACAATACAGTAATGGCAAATGATGCAGTATATGACAAGCGACAAGATCATTATTTTCTCAAGTATCTAATTCCACATACTTGGCGGACTTGTGGATTTTTTATTTTTTATTTTTTATTTACTTATTTTTCATTATTACTTGTGTAATAGGAAGGGGAAGGGGAAGGGGCCCCACAAAAATCATGAAATGTCTTCAGTAAAATATACCCACCCGCAGTATTAGGAGATCGCCGTATTCGCTGCGTTTGTTCTCTGACTGCTTCCTTATATAGAAATAAATCTCCAAGTTGGCCTACAATTGGAAATCAAACTCTATGATTGGCTCATTGATCGTAAGGCCACTTATCATACTTATTCCTTACAAGTGAAGGGTATCATATTATCTTTTTACCAAAAAGATTATGCTTTTTATTGATGTTAATACGAACGTCCATCCGACATAGTGTATCGACAGAGTGAAGCAAGCCTGACAGATAAATTAGTTATCTATTAAATAACTTTTTTATTTGTTAATGGAAGTATCTTAGAATTCATGCTATTTACCTTGCGGATGAAGGCTTGATACAAAAACGTATCAAATAGTTCTAGAAGGTCATTAC
>NW_028234427.1:16928410-16930910 GCF_977035675.1 Penaeus japonicus | reverse complement strand
TGGGATTGTTAATGATGAGGATGATGATGATGATGATGATGATGATGATGAGGATGATGATGATGATGATGATGATGAGGATGAGGCTTTAGATATTGATAGTGATCATGGCGATGGTGATAGCAATGATGATGGTGATCAATAATGATGACAGTTACAATAATGATTATTGAAAAATAATACCAAAGATAGACATGATGTTGTTGATGATAAGAATAATAACAATAAAAGCAAAAACAATAATAATATCAGTGACAAAGTATCTAGCACTACTGATAATGATTATAACACCACCACCACCAACAACAACAGCAGTAATAATAAAATAAAGTTCATATTAATATCATTATCATAATCATCCTTATTATTAACATGATCGTAATGATAAATGATACCCATGATAAGAAAATCTATAATAATCCTAATGCTAATATACCTCAATAATAATTATAGCAAGCACACCTACCAACAAATGCACAAAACAGCCACACACATGCAGACACACATCGTACCCTTGCCAATACGACCTGCTTTTATGGGCGCGGCAGAAGTTGCTCCTGCAACGACCAAGATGAGACTGGAGATAAGAAAATTATCTCTTTGAAAGTTAGCCTTAACTGGATTCTTCAGTGCCGGATGGAGAGTTGGTTGTCCATTTTTTCGTGTCTGTTTATGGAGCTTTTCGAAAGAGAGCGGGAATCTAAAAGACGGGAAAATAATGCCATGTAAAGAAAGGATGAATGTAATATGGGAGAAATAAAACAGAGGAAGAAGTTAGAAAAACTGAAAAAAAAACAGACGATGGCATGTCCAAAAAAAAGGTATTTCGCTTTTCCTGAAAATTGCTGCATGTTCTTATCATTTCACCCTTTTGCAAAGATACAAAAAGCACTGTCTTTGTCTCGAGTTCTTTAATCTCCTTAACGAGGGTTGCTCTTTGCGATTAAAGGTGATGATGCATTGATAATCAAAATTCTTGTAGATGATGAGGAAGTCGCACCAATCTCGAGGAAAATGTGCGGTAGCTGCAGCACGTATACATAAAAATAATCATGTACACTAAGATACATACATGAGTGTATATGCACTGCAGAATGTTCATGTGTATATATGTATATACATAATCCTATATGTACAGTTCTGAACGGATGATAGGAAAGCACTTTCTCAGCCCAGTACACATGTGGAACGATCTTGGAGATGTTAATGATGAGAATAAGCATAGCAATATCACTTTCTTTAAGTCAGTGAATTGGCATTGGGAATATTTTAGGAATATACGTGACGTTTCTGGAGAACAGTTGTTGACAACGGAAGAGGAATGTGACGTCAGTAATCCCTTCGGGGGCGGAATCATTGGCTTTTGAAGTACAAAGGCTACGTCTGTACGTCATCTCAACGGTTTTTGCATTTTTGAATTAAATTTTCTTTTATTTGCCATATTATCAATAATATTTTTTCTCTGCACTGAATATACAAAGGCAACCGTTATATATCTCAAGAATACAGTTATTGCAACGCTTTCTGGACACACTAGGACCTATTGGTTCTTCAATGCTGCAACCAGAAGATGCGTGAACTAACAATGAGGTAATTTATGATAGATCTTATCAAACGCATTGAAGAGCATGTCGTGTGACTTGGTTTTCGACCTGTTTTCGGTTTGCTCTACATCGGCATCAAAACAATCAATTGAAACGCTTTAATGGGGAGATAGTAGTAAGTAGAAGTATGATTATTAACAACTATGTCAGCTAGTGTTGCAATACTTGTTATTTCATTCCGAAAAAAAAATATTCGGCTAAATGTTATCATAATCGTGTTGTTTCTACATCGATAATCAAAGTTTTGTTTTACATCATCAATCGGTTGCAATCATTTCAGTCACGGCAGGTTTCGGTTTCACACATTTCGCCACCGTGGATCACGGGAAAGTAGAGAGGAAATGACGAAATCTTGGTTGCAGCGCCCTCTAGTTGCGAGTTTCAGCTCCGGGTTGAAATATTAAGTGCTAATTTGATCACAGCTTAAAGTCGTGATCACAGTGGCACCTAATACATGCAAGCGTTGCATAAGGCAAGATCAAAAAGCTTTCTGGTCACATAACTTTATAATAAGTAAGGTAATGGTAAGGCAATTTCCAACCTTATTACACACATTGAAGAGTATGTCGTATGGCTTTATTTTCCCCAGAAGCAAATCCTGTTTTCAACATGTTTCCATATGCTTCGCAACGGGTTGTAAATATTGTAAATTATTATCAAATTGTATTTGTGATTCTTGGTGATCACATTTTATAGGTATAATTGATATGTGTTATTGACTGTCAACAAAATTATGAAACATAACTTACACCAAGTGATATGCAAATGCTTTTTATTTCATTTTCAGTCGTTTACATTTTTAAAAATTGTTCAACTTTTGAACAGAAAATAAACTTTATATCTATATCTTAGTGTCTAGCCTTCTTTCCCAAAGCCTGTGGGAGAGTTTCATAATC
>NW_028234427.1:16915910-16918410 GCF_977035675.1 Penaeus japonicus | reverse complement strand
GTCTCTCTCTCTCTCTCTCTCTCTCTCTCTCTCTCTCTCTCTCTCTCTCTCTCTCTCTCTCTCTCTCTCTCTCTCTCTCTCTTCCCTCTCTATCTTTTCCTTCTCGCCATCTCTTTCTTTCCTACACAAATGATAACTACGACCAAAGTTGTATACTCTGAGCGACTGTGGGTAAATTTATTCCAGACAGACAGTGGAAGCTGCCGAGTCGTAACATAAACCTACGCTTCTTCCCACGCACTTATATGACCTTATTGATAAACATACAAACACATTCCAGCATACTATCATGCTGTATGCGTTGATGTTTGCATCCGACTTAAACTTATGCAGTGCAAAAGCCTTGACACATTCACATAAATACAGGGGATACAAGCATTCACAACCATACGTAGAATACACGCAATCACACGTATAATCATAAGCACCTCCCACTCTATACACCCCCACCCCCACCTACCTGCCTCCAAGCTCTCCTTCTCCCACAAGCAGACACGCACGCACTCTTGCTTTCAGACCACGCCCGAGACATTGACAAAGCAAGCGGGTTAACATGAAAAGCCTGACTTAATTATTACAAGGAGCGCAAGAGAAGGATGGTTGCAGTTAGTGAAACCAATGTTGCCCCAGAGAGAAACTTCTAGATGAAGAGAGGCAGTCATCTGCGCCTGCCTCTCTCTTCCTCTCTTCGACTCTCTCTCTCGCACTCTCGTGCCCTCTCTCTTTTCTTCTCTAGTCGCCTCTCTCTTTTTCATCTCTATTTTTCTCTTTCTCTTCTCGCCTCTCGCTTCCTCTCTTCGCCTCTCTCTCTTCCTCTCTTCGCCTCTCTTTTCTTCGCTTCGCCTTTCTTCGTCTCTCTCTTTCTCTCTTCCTCTTACGCCTCGCCTCTCTCTCTTCCTCTTACGCCTCGCCTCTCTCTCTTCCTCTCTTCGCCTTTTTTCTTCCTCTCATCGCCTCTTTCTTCACCTCTTCTCGCCTCTCTCTCTTCCTCTCCTTACCTCTCTCTTCCTCATTTTGCCTCTCTATCTTCCTCTCTTCGCCTCTCTCATATCCTCTCCTCGCCTCTCTCCTCCTCTCTTCCCCCTTTTCTTCTATTCTTCCCTCCCCTCCTCTCTTCTTTTCTTCGCCTATCTTTTCCCCTCTTCTCCCTTTTCTTCTGTTCTCCCCTCCCCTCCTCCCCTCTTCTCCTCCTCTCTTCTTTCCACTCTTCTGCTGTCTCCCCTTCTTAATTCCTCTTTTTTGGGCGCTTTCCCCTTTTTCCTACTGCTAATTCAATCTCCTGCTTCGTGGATTGTGTTGGGATGGTGATGATAAGGGTGATTTTGATGGTGAAGATGATGGTGGTTGTGGTGACTGGAATGGCGATGATGATGATGATAAACATGAAGAGGATTTTGATGATGATGAAGATGATAGTGGTAGTTTGGATGAGAATAGTGATGATGGTTGGGGTGATGATAATGATGGTGATGATGATAATGTTGGTGATTTTGATGGTGATTGTAGTAAGGAGTTGAGGTAAAGACGATAATGGTGATCATGGTTCTAATCTTTTCATCATTTTATCCACTACTCTTTGTTACTCACTGTAACTCTCTCTTTCCCTCTTTCACCCCCTTCTTCTCCCTCTCCTTCTTATCTCCCCCTATAACCCTCTTCTTCCCCTTCTCCCTCTCTCTTTCCTCCCTCCTACAATACCTTCCTTCCCTACATTCTCCCTCCATCCTATTTCTCTTTTTCTCTCCTCCCACCCTCACGTCCTCCCTCCCTTTCCCCCTCCCTCTCCTCCCTTTCTCATCCGTGCCTTCCTCTCTTCCTTCCTCTCTCTTACTCTCTCCTCACCCTTCCCCTCCTTCCTTTATCCTTTCTCCCTATCCCTCTTCTCTCCATCCCTCCCCTCTCCCTCTATCTGTATCCTTCTATCTCACATTTCTGATCTCAGAAAATTTACCAATTAGTAAGCAAGGAGAGTGAAAGTCCTATAACCTTCTGAGGAGGACAAGACCTAGTATCCGATCTGCTCAAACTTCCTTAGTTATAGGGACTTTGTTAGGTGACTGCTTCGTTTCGGTCCGTCTTTATCGATGTATCTATCTCTATATCTATATATATAGCTATATCTACATCTATATCTATATTTGTATCAAAATCTATCTTCTATATTTATACCTATATCCAGATCTATACCTTTACCTATATCTAGATCTATTTCTTTAAATCTATATATCTATCAATTTACACACACACACACACGTGTATGTATATATACATCGATAATTATATCTGTACCAATGTATATATGAGCATAGATTGCCTATATCCACGTTTATATCTATATATACATACCATCACCTCCAGAATAGCATCAAAATCGAAATCCGCATTAATATCTATTTTTTCTCCTCCTTATCTCCCTCTTTCTATTTTCTTCTCTTTTTTTTCAGCGTTTGACTCAGTTTCATTTCCTTTCATTTCGGCGTCTGTTTCTCTTCCTCCTTGG
>NW_028234427.1:16890910-16893410 GCF_977035675.1 Penaeus japonicus | reverse complement strand
AGAGGAGAGAGAGAAGAGTAAGAAATACAAAGAGAAAGAGAAAGAGAAAGAGAGAAGAGTAAGAAATACAAAGAGAAAGAGAAAGAGAAAGAGAGAGAGAAATAGATAGATAGACAGATATATAACTAGATAGATAGATAGATCGATAGATAGACAATGAGAGACGATGCCATCCCCTAGCAGAAGATATGATTAAAGGTAAGAATTACGGTGCACAAAAGATGTCCTAATTCGTTTATTTGCTAAACTTGCGCAGGAATGGTATTGGGGTGAGGGTTGCTCCCCCGCCGAGAAGTGACGCTGCTCCTATTGCATTGCAATAATGGCCAGCTGATATCTATGACAACGGCAATTGGAGGTGAAGAAGGAATCGCTACACCAATACACAGCTCTTGCGAACGCCCACGCCCACGCCCACGCCCACGCACACACACATATATAAATGATTGAAATATACATACATATATGACTGAAGCAGTAGAACTTCCAGAAGGGAATCAGAGAAATTGATGTAGAAAAGAAGGTCGAAAAGCAAATATATATATATACAAATTCATACAATATTCAGTCTTAATGAGAAACAAACAATAATATTTACATAGTTAAATGCAAATGAGAATAATTTTTACTTTTGCAGGAAAAAAGAAATAATGCATATACATTTCAAATAGTTATGAAAAAAAAATATGGTTCGAGAGTGTTTGTTGCATACGGGAATTATGTAAAATCAGTACCAGTCTAAAGAAGGAGAATAAAGAATAAAGAATAAAGGAGAGTAACAAGAGAGAGACTTTACTTCCACGAGGTAAGCCCAAGAGTGAACGGTTATCATACCCTTTCTAGATGAAGAGAGAAAACGCATTATGATGATAGACCAGGGGGGACTTAGTCAAAATGGTCTACTTACATCTGGTACATGCAAATGACGATTTAACTATGGGCGTTTATGCGCTCGAAACGCCTGATATTGCAAACGAAGATGATCGTCGTAGTTTTTTTCTGTTCATGTGTGAAGATCTATATGTCGTAAAAGAATGACATGTAAGGTAATATAAATCATATAGAGGAATACTCAATACAGAATATGATATGAATATAAAACGCGCATATGTGCCATTAATAATCAGTTTTTTAAATCATGGTTCCCGTCGTAATGAAAGCATTAAAAAAATCCCTTGATAAGAAAATAATAATGATAAGAATTTTTTCAAAGGATGTGAGCAATACAGAATACTAAATGTAAGCATTGAATGGGACAGTGTGTGATGTAGTTACGGGAAATTTTGCTCGGTATGTGAGTTCGAATGCGAATCAAAGTCTGTGCTCAGCATCACACGAACGCCAAACATATACTTGCAACTAGTCAATAAAATGTAACATTAATTAAATCAAACTTCAAATTAAAAGTAAATGAACCGAACTGTATTGCACTGCGATTAGGTTATTAAGCCAAAATGCGGGATTTCGTTCAAATGTAAACATAAATAACGAATGTTTGAGCGAACGAGAACGAAATTTTTCATCAGGCATTCCTAAATATTTACAGGAACTCACTCCACATGTAAGAAATATTCTAAACGTGTAGAGAACACAAGCATATTTTTTAGAAAATGAAATACATAAATGTTTAAGAAGAACTAATCTTTCAATCACCGCTTTTAAGACTTTGGCAAACATTGACACTCGGGTTGGGGCGAAGGGAGGCTGGAGAGATGCACGTGCATGAGGCCAGTGCCACCGAGTACCCACGGGGATTGCCTGCAAAACTCCCCTGTCAGCATTCTAGTATAAGTAGATAGGTTAATTCTATGGAGCAAGTAAGATCCTAGTTTCAAAATACTTTTGTTGGGTCTTGTGGTCTAGAGGGCGGCAGAAGTTGGACTCAAGGTCAGGAAAATATGTTATACAGGTGTGTGAGTATGGGGGCGGGGTGGGGGGGGGGGCGAGGTCATGGCACAGATGGTCAACGGAATGGCGTTGATATCCACATGAACGTGACTGCAAAGATGGATCAACATGGGGGAGGGACTCTACGAGATGTAGGAGTGTGACTTGGCATCTCAGACTTCAGCAGTGTGTGGGTAGGGCTGGCACTCGAGCTGAAGATGGAGAGGGTGAGTGAAGTGCGTGTGTGTGTTTGTGTGCGTGTAGTTTTGGGTGTAGGTGTGTGTGTGTGTGTGTGTGTGTGTGTGTGTGTGAGAGAGAGAGAGAGAGAGAGAGAGAGACAAAGAGAGAGGAGAGAACTAGGTATGTATGTATATATATATATATATATATATATATATATATATATATATATATATATATATATATATATATATACATATATCTGTATATATGTATGCATGTATATATATATATATATATTATATATATATATATTAATGATATATTTATTTATATATATATATATATATATTACTACATACATACATACATATATATATATATATATATATATATATTGATATTATATTTATATATATATATTGACTTTTTA
>NW_028234427.1:16865910-16868410 GCF_977035675.1 Penaeus japonicus | reverse complement strand
TCCTTGGGTAATTGGTTGTCACCGGGATTATGCAGAAGTTATTGGCGGGTCATGCTAGACATTCATGGCTGGGCTGTCTGTGGCCCTGGAACCAATTCATTAGATTGGAAACCGAACAATTCTATACATTTTCATTTACAGAAAATTAGAAAAAAAAGATTGTAGTCTAATGAAAATTATTCAATAGCGAAAACACATTTTTTTTTTTTTAATATCTACGATTCCACCGCTTTCACGAATGAAGCACTACATATAATCTCCGATCCACTTAATACACTGCCTAATAGCACAGTACAAAATCCAGTGCATCACTGTGGAATCACTTGTTTTGCTTCCATATTCTAAAAATATCAAGGTGAATGTCAGAAACATAGATTTTGAGGAAGACATTGGTTATCCATTTTACAATAGTTGTATTTTAGAGTCTTCACAGGATCTGCAGTCATGTGAATACCCAGGAAGACCCAAATCCCTGCGACAAATCCGTCCCTACTGCCATCTCTTAGTAAGCGTCTTCAATCATTCCCTGCAGTCTAACAACTTCTTGATCCGTGGTACTACGAAGACCCTAGCTTCGACTTATGAGAGAAATCTTAAAGGTGCTTGAAGACTGTGGAGGACTGTTTCCTAAGGCTCAATATCATGAGCAATGGTGCCATCAACACATTTCTGGGTTCCTTCAAGGTCTCCCACTTGATGCTGTTCCTTCCCAAAGGATATTCTGTCCGAAATGGCCTGTAGTGGTGCGCCAAAGGAAAAGCAATTTGGTGAAACCGTCTTAGCGTCTAGCACGCTGGTTTCACAAGCGATAGTTTGCAGGATATAGTAGCCATTTTCTGTATATCTTTAGGCCTAAGCAATTAGGAAATACCACTATACAGTGTTATCATCATTACTATTATCATTGTTATTATCATTATCATCATTATTATTATTATCATTATTTTCATCATCATCATTATTAATATCACAATTTTATTTATGTTATCATTGTCATCAGCGTCACTAATATCAGTATCATCATCATCATCTTTATCTTGATCATAATTTTCATCATCATCGTCGTCGTCATTATTACAGGCATTGTTATCTATTGTCATGATTATTACAGTTACTATTTCAACTTTGTAACCATTATGATAATTATCATCATTATTAACATTTTTCCTTTTAGATTGTTGCTGTTGCATGATCATCATTTTTATCAACACTGAAATTATCATTATTATTATCATCGTTATCATTATTAAAAATATCGTTATCAAAACATCTAAAACAAACTATCCTTAAAGATAACTAATCTTTGATATAACCACAAAAATGAGTTCAGGTACTCTTCAACTCTCATGGAAAGTTATTAGAATGAAATATGTATATCCGAATTTCCATAATGAAAAAAAAGAAAAAGAAAAAAAAAAAAAAAAAAAAAGAAAGAAAGAAAGAAAGAAAGAAAGAAAAACAAAGAGAAGAAAGAAAAACAATTATTATATATATATATATTTTACTTACATAAGAAAAGAAAAGAACAATATAGATATATATATATTATATACATATATATATATATATATATATATATATATATATATATATATATATATATAAATATATATATATGACATACGTCCGACCACGCAGTCACGAGGCAGACCAACTTTTCGAGCGAGCACACACTAGAAACTTTCCAAGTAAATCCAATATGATTCTGTGATTCGTCGGTTAGGTAAGGTAAGGTAAGGTAGTGTTGAGTTGGGGATGGAAGTGAAGTGAAGGCAAGGGAAGGCAAGGCAAGGAAAGGCAGGGAGAGGGAAGGGAAGGAAAGGGAAGGGAAGGGTAGGGAAGAGAAGGCAAGGCAAGGTAAGGCAAGGCAGGGCAAGGCAAGGCAAGGCAAGGCAAGGCAAGGCAAGGCAAGGCAAGGCAAGGCAAGGCAAGGCAAGGCAAGGCAAGGAAAGGCAAGGCAAGGCAAGGCAAGGCAAAGGCAAGGCAAGGCAAGGCAAGGCAAGGCAAGGCAAGGCAAGGCAAGGCAAGGCAAGGCAAGGCAAGGCAAGGCAAGGCAAGGCAAGGCAAGGGAAGGCAAGGGAAGGCAAGGCAAGGCAAGGCAAGGCAAGGAAGGCAAGGAAGGCAAGGAAGGCAAGGAAGAAGAGGAAGGCAAGGAAGGCAAGGAAGGCAAGGAAGGCAAGGCAAGGCAAGGCAAGGCAAGGCAAGGCAAGGCAAGGCAAGGCAAGGCAAGGCAAGGCAAGGCAAGGCAAGGCAAGGCAAGGCAAGGCAAGGCAAGGCAAGGCAAGGCAAGGCAAGGCAAGGCAAGGCAAAGCAAGGCAAGGTAAGGCAAAAAGAGGGAAGGGAAGGGAGGGCAAAGGAAGGAAAGAGAAGGTAAGAGAAGGGAAGGGAAGGGAAGGGAAGGAAAGGCAAAGAGAGGGACGGGAAGGGAGGGGAAGGAAAGGAAAGGAAAGGGAAGGAGAGGGAAGGGAAGGGATGGCAAGGGAAGGGAAGGTAAGAGAAG
>NW_028234427.1:16855910-16858410 GCF_977035675.1 Penaeus japonicus | reverse complement strand
GGAGAGAGAGAGAGTGAGTGAGTGAGAGAGAGGAGAGAGAGAGAGAGAGAGAGAGAGAGAGAGAGAGAGAGAGAGAGAGAGAGAGAGAGAGTGAGAGAGAGAGAGTCAGTGTATTCCGTTTGGTGTGTGTGTGTGTGTTTGTGTGTGTACGTGTGTGTGTGTGTGTGTGAGATAAATAGATAGATAGATAGATAGATAGTGAGAGAGAGAGAGAGAATGAGAGAGAGAGAGTTGGGAGAAAGAGAGCGAGAATTCATGTTAGATATATTTCATTTTCTTAACAAAGAAAACATAAAACGTCCCCTGGAAATGAAAAGGTACTCTAATCTACTTATCGCGTAATGTGGTATGTGATTTTAAACATTAAATCCTCTTTTCAGCTCACGGCCTCGTGTTTAATTCTTATGGATACGATACAAATGTACCCGCATCATAATAAACATTATTATCATTGTTAACATTATCCCAACCAACACTCTGTCTGCTTTCAAATATCAACACGCTCACTATTTTCTTCAGAAGCTGATTTTCTCTTCTCTGTCCTGTCTCCTTTACATCCAGCTCTCTTCTCTGTCTCCTCCTCTTTCCCCTTCGCCCCTCTGTCTTCTCTTCCTCTTCCCTGTCTCCTCTTTCCACTTCCTCCTCCTCCTTTGTCTTATTTTCCTCTCCCCTCTCCTCTCTCCCCGCCGTCTTCTCTTCCCTTCCTCTCTTCCTTCACTCCTGTCTCCTCTTCCTCTTCCTCTCTACTCTGACTCCTCTTCCTTTATATCTCCTCTCTATCACCTCTTCCTCGATCTGTCCCCTATGTCTCCTCTTCCTTCACCTCTATCTCCTCCTCCTCCTCTCCCCTTTGTCTCCTCTTCTCCTCTTTGTCTCCTCCTCCTCTTCATCCTCTCCCCTTTGTCTCCTCTTCTCCTTTTTGTCCCCTTTTCCTCCTCCTCTTCCCTCTATTTCTTCCTCCTCCTCCTTTCCCCTCTGTCTCCTATTCTTCTTCATCTCCTCTCTGTCTTATCTTCCTTCCTTCTGGCTCCTCCTCCTTCTCTTCTGTTTTCTCTTCCACCCCCTCTTCCTCCAGCTCTCGTCCTCTCATTCTCCCCTCAATTCCTTACTTCACTATCCTCCTTTCTCTATCCTCATCCTCCTTTCTTCCTCTTTCCTCCTCTCCTCTCACTCCCCTTTTGTATCCTCCCCATCTTTAATTCCTTGTTTAACCTACTACTTTTTTTTTGTTTGTTTTCGCAGCGCCTCATCCTTTCTCTTCTCGCTGCTCACTTTCACATTACTCTTGAAAAATTTATTCGCGTGTTTCCATTTCACTTTCGCTCGTTCAGAAGATCGTCAAGACTCTTGGGAGACATCTTTCTCTTTTTCTTTCTCTATTCCCTCTTCTCTCTTTCTTTCTCTCTTCCCTCTATCTTTCTTTCTGTCTTCTGTCTTCTCTCTTTCTTTCTTTCTTCCCTCTTCTCTTTTTCTTTCTCTCTTCCCTCTTCTCTCTTTTCTCTCTCATTCTCTGCCGTTTGTCTCTCTTCTGTTTCTTGAGGTGTCTCCAGGTGTCTTTTGGGTAATATAACAAACTAATCTTTGTATTTCTGTTCTGTCCTTTTGCGACAAAAAGGCATGATATTCAGTACTAGCTCGTCTGAAAAAAATAAATGATAAAAAAAGTAAAATAAAAAAGAAAACTATGCATGAATCCATTTATTTTCTGTATGCATGCGTGCATAATCATGGATGTATGTTACACTGCCCTTATCATAGAAGATAAAGCAAGCAATACCTCATGGAACGAGGAAAGAAAACAAGCCCAGAGTTCGACCAACTGTCAATTAGCGTCATTTTTACGGCGATCTTTAGTGCCACACACACACACACACACACACACACACACACACACACACACACACACACACTACGTCCCTTTATATTTCCTAATTTCCTTTTCTTTCCTGCATCATTCAGGGAAATGCTGACAGCTCATGACATTCAGACATGATCACATTTCTCTGTCTTAGAAGTGACTGACGTAAGATTGTGTTCAGTCGTCTTTATGATATCGTCGCTGTGACCTCTGTCTTCTTGACGTCTGAGGTCTTTCGCCTTAGTTTATAATCTGTACTGTTGATTAGGATTGACCTATGTTAGAAAGTGATATGAAATTATGATATTGAAACTATTCTTTTGTCTGTTTGTTTGCTTGTTTGAGAGAGAGAGAGAGAGAGAGAGAGAGAGAGAGAGAGAGAGAGAGAGAGAGAGAGAGAGAGAGAGAGAGTGGATGAGTTGAGATGATGTTTAGCAGTTGAGAGAGAGAGTGAGAGGTGGATAGAGAGGGGGGGGAAGGAAGAAGAGGAGAGAAGAGGGGGCGAGAGAGAGAGAGAGAGAGAGAGAGAGAGAGAGAGAGAGAGAGAGATTTCAACTTTCCCGTAAACAAACTAAAAAGAAAAAGGTCGCCCAACTCCCTAGCCAATCACACGGTTGGACTCTTCGTACTTCCGTTGTGATG
>NW_028234427.1:16842980-16848310 GCF_977035675.1 Penaeus japonicus | reverse complement strand
TTAGAGTGAAATGTAATCTCTTGAAATAACCTTTTCCATGCAGTGCCGAACAAGATCCCTCCAGCAAAAAAGGAGAAAATGGTGGAGAGAGAGATAATGAGAGAGGGAGACAGACAGATAAATGGATAGATAGAGAAAAAGAGAGAGAGAGAGAGAGAGAGAGAGAGAGAGAGAGAGAGAGAGAGAGAGAGAGAGAGAGAGAGAGAGAGAGAGAGAGAGAGAGAGAGAGAGAGAGAGAGAGAGAGAGAGAGAGAGAGAGAGAGAGAGAGAGAGAGAGAGAAAGGAAGGGATGGAGAGATAGATAGATATATGAGTAGATAGATAGATATATAAAGAGAGAGAGAAGGATAGAACGCGAGAGAGACAGAAAGAGACAGAAAGAGAAAGGGGGAAAAGAGAGAGGTAGCTGGTAGGAGCATAACGGTTGAATATATTATAAAGATTGAAAAAAAGACATGATTGAGAAATAACACGGTGGAAGGATGAGGGAAAAACGGAGAAGAAAAATGGAAAGAAATATAAAATTGAGGGAAAAGATTTGATAGAATCTAAAGATGGGAAAAGGAAGGAAATATATATATATATTTATAATATATATATATATATATATTATATTTATATTTATATATTTATATATGTATATTATCTATCTAGCTATCGTTATGTATTATATCACCGCATATATATATATTTATATATATATTATTATATATTTATATATATATTATAATATAGTTATTAATTATGGTATTTATATATACATTTTTATATGGCATATATAGATATATATATTTATATTATATATATATTTATAGATATATTATTATGTATATATGTATATGTTTATATATATATATACTTATAGATATATATATTATGTTATTTTAAATATTACATATCTTATTTGTATATATATTATATATATATAGATAGATATATATGTATATATATATATATATATGCATATATATATCTATATATCTATATATATAATATATATATATTTTTATATATATATGTATATAATATATGTATTTATATTATATACAGTATATATTTATATGTATTTATATATATGAACGTAATCTATATATATATATATATATATATATATACATATACATACATATATATATATTATATAAATAGTATATAGTTATTATATATATATTAATAATATGATATTTACATACAGTATATACATATATATATATATATATATATATATATATAAATATGATATATAATATATATATGTATATATATATACTTATATATATACTTACATATATATAGATAATATATATACTATACATATACATATATATATATATATATATATATATATATATTATATATATTTATATATTTATATATATATACATATACAAATTTTACCTCCCTGACCGGGACTCGAATCCGCGCCGTAAGATTGGCAGGTACGGTGGTGAGACCGATCGGCTACTCGACCCGCTAAAATAATTGTCCAACCAGATGCCTTATGAGACGTCATGGAACTTACCTATGTGCTCTTAGCAGAGCAGTGATAGCGAATTTTTATGGACAATTCCCGCGAGCGCTCGGCAGCAACGGAATCACTAATTCAAGTCCCAAATCAGGTTACCGAGGTTATATATATAAGAAGATGGCAGAATGCAGTGACACATTTTAATATATATACAAATTTTACCTCCCTGACCGAGACTCGAACCGGCGCCGTAAGATTGACAGGTACGGTGGTGAGACCGTACCTCGGTAACCTGATTTGGGACTTGAATTAGTGATTCCGTTGCTGCCGAGCGCTCACGGGAATTGTCCGTAAAAATTCGCTACATATATATATATATGTAAGTATATATATATATATACAGATATACATATATAGTCCCAAATCAGGTTACCGAGGTACGGTCTCACCACCGTACCTGTCAATCTTACGGCGTAGGTTCGAGTCCTGGTCAGTGAGGTAAAATTTGTATATATATTAAAATGCGTTACTGCATTCTACCATCTTCTCACATATATAACCTCGGTAACCTGATTTGGGACTTGAATTAGTGATTCCGTTGCTGCCGAGTGCTCGCGGGAATTGTCCGTAAATATTCGCTATCACTGCTCTGCTAAGAGCACATAGGTAAGTTCCATGATGTATCATAAGGCGTCTGGTTAGACAATTCTTTTAGCGGATCGAGTATATATATGTATGTATGTATACATACATATACATATATACTTATATATATACATATATACATATATATACATATATATATATATATATATATATTATATTATATTTAAATATATTATATATATTATATATTATATTATATTATATATAGATGGTATATATATATATATATATATATATACATTATACATACAAACGCACAACACTCACACACACACACACACACACACACACACACAGTACATATATATATATATATATATATATTTTATTAAAAAATTTATATATATATATATATATTTGATTTGATAAGTTGATACAAAAACAAACAAGCAAAAATAAAAAAAAAGGAAAAAAAGGTAGAGGTGAGTAAAATAGAAAGAAAAGATAGATGAATGAAAAAAAAGGAAAAAATAAAAACAAAAACAAAAAATCCCCCGAGACTCTTGCACGTTCTTACGCAAGACAGTAGTATAAATCTTTACGATGGATAAGACAAAGTAAAATATTCCTTGGAGTTTGAACATCACTCTCTACTAATCTCTCTCTCTCTCTCTCTCTCTATTTCCTGAGCTTGCTATTTCTCCCCTTTAACCTCTTTCTCTCTTTCTCTTCTTTCCCCCCTCTCTCTCCCTGTCTTTTTCTTTCTCCCTCCCTCTCCCATCCTGTATCTCTCTCCTTCCCTCCCTCTCCCTCCCTCCCCCCCATCCCTCTCTCTCTCCCTCCCTCCCTCCCTCTTTCTCTTTCTTCCTTCCCTCCTCCTCCTCTTCCTCTCCTTCTAATTTACCCACCTCATTAAAAAAGCTCCGCCGTAGGAACTTCACATATATATAAGAGTTTGGAGAGTAATCTGATGGAGTGAAGAAGAAGAAAGAAGAGTTTTCAGAGAATTGGGTGATGATGTGCATAGAAAGACAGGAAGAAGAGAAAGAAAGAAAATGGAGAGAGAAAGGAAAAGGCATGAAGAAGAAAAGGAGATATGTTAGAAAGGCAATAGGCTTTATCATGATTTTTTTTTTGTTATCTAACTAAATGGCAAGTGTACTAATGGTAATGACCGAATAATGCATTTACTAAATGATAATCCATTAAATATTGAGAGAATGATGATAATTACTGGAATTTTGCTCTATGTGTCACTAGCATCCGGTCACAAAATTCTAATTTATATATCAATTGCGTTACTGAGGAGGTGAGGTCATGCAAGCAAGCGTGCACACATGCCTGTATGCACGCATACATGCCCGCACGCATGTTTGTGCATATGCACGCGGTAAAGTATGTAAAAATTCTCTTGCATGTTCATTTCTGATTATTAGAATGATGATGGAAGTTACAGATGCTGTTTCACTGTTGCAACTGTTGTAACATTAGTAGGAAACTGACGACACGGGCGATAACTATTATGGTGATGACGATGATCATAATGACAATAATGATAATGATGAAAATGAGGATGAAAGTAATAGTATTAATTATACTGATGACAATGATACTTCTACCACTGCTGCTGCCACTTCTACTACTGCTGCTTTACTACTACTACTATTATTACTACTACCTCTAATACTACTATTGATACTACTACTGCTACTACTACTAGTAACAATATTGATAAAGATAGTGATCATGACAATAATAACTATAATGATAATCATAATCATGATTTTAGTAATGATGATTTTAATGATAACACAATGATAATGATAGGAATTTGATACTAATAATGATGGTGATGATGATGAAAATGATAAAATAGGACCATGATAATGATAACAATGATATTCATAATCAAAATGATGATAGTAATAATGACAATAGTGATGGTAATAATGATAATGATAACGATACAAATAATAATAATGATAACGATACAAATAATAATAATGGTAATAATAATGATTATACTAATAATAATAAAACTTTCAAAATACATTTCACTCTTCACCCCTGCAAGATACTAGTCTCAGTCGCTACATAAGTCACGAAAGGTTTTCAGATTTAGCATTTGCATATTAAACCGTGTAGTCTATTGCTCTGTGCAACAAACAGAGCATCATTAGTTTAAAGTGTAAGTTACAGGGAACAGACACAGCCAAGATGAAGGGATATGTACACGCAGATATACATGCACACACACACACACACACACACACACACACACACACAAACACACACACACACACACATGCACACACAAACACGCTCACACATACGCACGCGCGTGCACTCGTTCGCAAACCTAGCGAGTGAGAAAAGCTGAGGGTATATTAGATATTCTAGACCGAGGTAAATTTAGGGCGAGAAATAGATATGATTTTTTTGTTAATGAGATTTAAAGTTTTATAATAATCGCGCTGTTAATTGCAGTGATTATATTCATGGGGCTTTTATATTTGCATTTCAACATTTTGGTAAAAAGCAGAGCCATTCCTGCACCCCTCCCCCCCCCCCTCAAAAAAAAAGGGCAACGTAATTCTAATATCATGTTTCAAATATACATACATCTATAAATTACATCTCCCATTATAAACACCGCATGACTTACTGACCTTGTTAAGTGTGTGTTCAGCCGAGAGCCTCGAGGGTCAACACAAACAATGACTAAAAGCAGTTTCTCTTGTTCCGCGGATTGCAACATGATCAGTGCTCTGAATTTCTCCTGTGTTTGCATTCGAGTTGCCATGTGTGTTTGCACTTTTTCCTACTATGATGATTAGATATATACAGCTGCATAAATTCATGTATATAAATGACTATATTCATCCTATATTTATCCCTCGGTATATCCATATATGTATCAAGTTTAGAAACCGACGAAGCCTGTTTTTACGTGTATGAAAATGTCAGTATGAATTTGCAATGGTCATTCTAAGGGTATAATCATTACAATTATCTAATGATTATCTTATCTTCAGTTTTTTTTTTTACTATTGAGAATATCAAAATTATATTTTGGCATCATAATATTTATCAATACCATCTTTTTCCTGATATTAGTGATGAGGGTGACGATGATGGTGATTGCGATTATCATTATCATTATCACTATTATAATTAATAGTGCTGTTGCTATGGACATAATCACTTTATGGATGTTATTATCATTACTGTTTGCGATATCATTATCGCTACAAAT
>NW_028234427.1:16802980-16805480 GCF_977035675.1 Penaeus japonicus | reverse complement strand
GATGAGAAGAGAGGAAGGGAATAACGGAGGGAGGATAGAAGAGAAAGGAGAGAGGGGAGAAGCGAGAGTGGAGAGGAGAGAGAGGAGAGTGGAGAGGAGAGAGAGGAGATAGGAGAGAACTAAAAGGAGAGAGGAGAGAGAGGATAGAAGAGAAAGAGAAAAGGAGAGACACGAGAGGAGAGAAGAGAAATAAGCGAGGGGAAAAGGGAGAGACGAGTGTTAAGAAATTAGAAGGGAGAGAGAAATGAAGAGACTGGAGAGAGGAAAGAGAAGAGAGGAGAGAGGCGAGAGGCGAGAGGAAGCAAGACCGACGGGCGAGCGGTGCCGAGCGTCGGCGAGGCGGATGCGGGGCAGTGTCTGACGGGCGGCGGAGCGGTGAACACGTGGGTGGCTCGCCTCACGTTCTCCCTCACACGGACACGGACATACGAACTCATATAAACTCAAACTCGTACGGGCACATATACAAACACACACATGTGGGTATATCCGTAAAAGCACACCCGCATGCCTACAAACAAACATATACACACATACATAAACAAAAAACAAAAAAATACATGTGCAAAGACTGACGGACTAACAAACACACTCGCGCGCGCGCTGACACACACACACACACACAAACACACACACACAGAAATGCACGCACTCATACACTTACTTACAAGCAAAATGGCATAATCTCTTCCTCACACACACACACACACGTATGTACAGCAAATCATACATTTACCACTACTATGTTTCTGTTTTCTCACGCCCGCGGTACGCCCGTGTGACGCCTGTGTTTCTACGTGTCTGTCTGTCTGTATTTCTTTCTGTGATCTGTGCAGGGCAAATTAGAAGAAAGAAAGTGGATAGTTTAAGGAGAAAAACAAAAACAAAACAAAACAAAACAAAAAATGTGTTACTAAATCCGCAGGAATTCTCATCTGTCATCTGTAGCTGTGACCATGATCATCATCACCATCGTTGTTATTTTTGTTAATGAGGAAAATGATAACCAGGTCATTAACAATCGGTACTGCCCTAAAAGTTTTAATGAGCAAATACTAAAAATATATATACATATTTTGGCTGTGATGTCAATACAATGCTTAAAACAGCAAACAAAGTCTATCATTGATAATGATCCTGAGTATCGTTATCACCATATAATCATTAATTAGTGTTGCAACATAATAATTTTGGGAAAGAAAAATAACATAAATGACAATGAATGTAGTAAATGCAGTAATATGATAAGGATAATGATGATATTAATGGTAATGATATTGATAATAATAATGATGATAATAACAATGATAATGATAACAAAAGTAATAATAATATAACTGTCACGGTAATAGCAGTAGCTATTGTAATGAAAATTGTAATAATGATGATGATAATGATGACAATCATTATATATAAGAGATAATGAACGTAGTGATAAAGATGGTAATGGTATTTTCTCATATCATTATCATTGTTATCGATATTATTGTTAGTACTATTATTTCTTTTACAAACTGCTATCATTCCCATTACCATCCTCATCTTTACCATAATTACTCTAATTGTTATCATTATTATCATTAACGTTATCATTTATTTTTGCTATCATTATGATCATTTTTATCATTATCATTATCATGAATATTGTCATCATATTCATCATTATCATTATTACTATCATTATTATTTCTTTTATCATTATCATCATCATTATTATTATCATGATTGATATAGATATCATGATTGGTATCATCATTATCATCATCAATATTACTTTTCTTGATATCATTATTATCATCAATAATATTCTTTTCATCATTATTATTATCAGTATCATCATCGTTATCATTATCTTTATCCTCATTATCACTATTATAAGTATCATTATTATTATCATAATCATCATCAATATCATTATTATTTTTATCATAATTATCATTATTAGCATCATTATTATTATCATTATTTTTATTATCATTATGATCAACATTATTATCATTATTATTATTATTATTATTATTATTATTATTATTATTATTATTATTATTATTATCGTTATCATTATTATTATTATTATTATTATTATTATTATTATTATTATTATTATTATCATTTTCATTATTATCTTTATTATCATCATCATCATTATCATCACAACTATATTCATGATTATTGTCATTACTATCATTTTCATTTTCACTATCATTAACATTATCATCATTATTATAATTCTTATAATCGCTGTGTAATACTACAATATTACAATCATCATTATAATCATTCTCATTATTACATCTATCATCATCACAAGCGTTATATTTTTTATTTTTCTATCATAATTATTAGTATCATTATCCGGATTTATTGTTTTAATTGTGTTTATTATCATTATCACCAAAGTTTTTGTTATCTTTATCATCATATCTATCATAATCATTAAATTTTTTGTTATCTTTATCATCATATTTATCATTATCATTAAAATTTTTGTTATCTTTAT
>NW_028234427.1:16725480-16727980 GCF_977035675.1 Penaeus japonicus | reverse complement strand
CCCGTTTTTTGTTTGTAATGCTTCGTTTTCTTTTTCGGTCATCTCTGTTTGGCTTTTTAGTTTAGTTTGGTTTGTTTTCTGTTTTTTTTCTTGTTCTTAACCTATTTTTCATGTTTCTGTTTATTTTCTGTCTGGTTCTTGTTGTTGTTGTTCTTCTTCTCCTTTTTCTTCTTCTTCTTTCTTTCTTTTTCTTTTAGTTTGTCTTACGTGTTTCCTTCGGTTTTTATATTTTCTTTCCTCCTGACTGTTTTTTTTTCTCTCAGCTTTTTCCCTGTTTCTTTCTAGTGTTTTTTCATGTTCCTCTGGATAAGCTTTTCTTCTTTTTTCTCTCTTTCTCGCTCTTCCTTTTACTTCTCATTTTATCACTTTTTTTCCAATCATCTTCTTCGTTCTCACTTCGCTCATCTCATCATCACCTCTATCATCCTCTCAGCTTCCATTTTTCTCCTTCTACACTTCCTAATCCACATTCTCTCTTCTTTTTATTTCTTTACTCGCCTTTCTTTCTCTTTTATCTGTCTTTCTTTTTCTTTTCTTTGACTTTCTTTTTCTTCTCTTCTTATTTCGACTTTTTTTTATTGCCTGTCTCTTCTCTCTCTCTCTCTTCTGCTTCTTCAATTGATTTTTTTTTTGTTTTTGCTTTGTCATCTATCTACTTCCTGTTTCCCCTTCTCCTCATGTCTTTTTTTCCCATCCTTATTATACGTCTCTCCTCCTCCCCTTCCTCTTCCCCTCTTCGCTACCTAAATCTCCTCTCATGTTCCCTTTCTCCTTCTCCTCTTCTTCATATTCCTCTTTTTATCCCCTATCTCTCTTCTCTCATGACATCCACTTCTCCTCCTTCTCTCTTTTCCACTTCACATCCCATGATAAATCTATGCATAATATTTGCAAATGCAACACTACACGTTACCCCGACAGTGTTGCATACGTCGTTATTGCACCTCTGTCGTTTGCAGGTACAGGGCATTAAGGTTGCATGTATTTCAGAATCACTCAGGAAAATGGCCCTTACGGCGTAATTTGCAGTGTGAGACGGAGGAGAGAGCTTGTGGTCTGAGAATGTGATTTGCATAAGGTTATTGATCGTGCGTTGGATTTTTCAATGTTGTTTGATCAATGTTTTTATGGTAATGGTAATGGTGAGGGTGAAACGGATCAAGGTGAATGGATGGGGGGTTTGGAAACGACTATAATGATAATCATATCAATATTGGCAGTGTGGATAGGAGTGTCAGTGATGATATTGATGATAATGTTATTTAGGATACCGATAGTAATATTAAGTATGATGTCTGCAAAACTGCAACTGCTACTACTACTAATATCTACAGCAATGCAACTGCTACTAATGATGATACTGCTAGTATTCTTATCACGGACATTATCATCATTTTTATTATTGTTATCAATATCGATGTTACTCTTATCACAATGATCAATTTGTTATAATTATAATAGTTCTTGATACTGTTATTATCACTGTTATTATTATCATCTTTGTTATTATCATCACCATTGTTATTACCATTATCCTTACTACTATACTTAATGGTATTATCATTATCATATTCATAGTCTTATTCTTATTCACATTACCATAGTTATTATGATTATGGTTCCCATCCTTATTCCATCATTATTATCATTATTTATATAAAACTTGTTATTCTTATTGAGATTTTCTATATAATCCTTATTGATGTTAATAATATCATCATTATTGATACCAACACCACCATCATTACCCTTGTCTTCATTATAAACACTTTGATAATCCTTATTATTTAGATCATCATTATCATCATGGTCATCAGTATGATCTTTTTGAAATTATCATTATTGCCAGTATCATTATAATCATTAATATTTTCATAATCATCATTATTGATACTAACATCATTGAAATAACATGACTGAGAACACCATTAATATCATTGTTATTCATGTAATTATTGCTATCATCATAATTTATTTTACTGGTATCACCATCATCATCTTCTTCCATCTTTCAACATTATAATCTTTATTATTATCAATATATTCATCATTGTCATTATTGGTATTATTATCATCATTATTACCATTTTTGTGATCATTATTGTTGTTTTCATCGTTATTATTATCATTCATCGTCGTCATTATTATTATCATTATGTCATTATAATCATCATTTACATCATCATTACCGTTATCATTGTCATCAAAATCATCATTAACATCATTCTTATCATTATGATGTTTTACATTATCAATATAGTTATCTTTATTTCTATTATCATTGTCTTTATTACCCTTATCATCATTACTACTTATTTCCATTCTTATCATTATTTTCATAACATGATTATATCAATAGTAACAAAAATAATGCTAAAGATATTATCACAATGAGAATGGTTATAATGATGTTAATGATATTAATGATAAGAATAAAAAGATAATGATGAAAATTATTCCAATTATGATGCTGATCATGTTGATAGTGATAATAGTGATG
>NW_028234427.1:16715480-16720480 GCF_977035675.1 Penaeus japonicus | reverse complement strand
AGAGAGAGAAGAGAAGAGAGAGAGAGAGAAAGAGAGAGAGAGAGAGAGAGAGAGAGAGAGAGAGAGAGAGAAGAGAGAGAGAGAGAGAGATGGAGAGAGAGAGAGAGAGAGAGAGAGAGAGAGAGAGAGAGAGAGAGAGAGAGAGAGAGAGAGAGAGAGAGAGAGAGAGAGAGAGAGAGAGAGAAGGGGGGGGGGAGCGATAGAGAGAGAGAGAGAGAGAGAGTAAGAGAGAGAGAGAGAGAGAGAGAGAGAGAGAGAGAGAGAGTAAGAGAGGGAGAGAGAGAGAGAGAGTAATAGAAAGAGAAAGAGAAAGAGAGAAGAGAGGCAGCGAACAGAAAACAAATGAGACAAGCAACCCCAGAAAACTTGAAAGAGCGAATAGACATGAGATGCTAGATATCACATGCAAATTGCGTATAACCTCCTCAATTATTCCTTCAATCCAGAGAGTTATTACGCAATCCAGTGCTCTACATGTGATTGATGTCAGGGATAATCTTTTTGATTGGAAATAGAAAATGTAAATCGGAGGACAAAGGAATTTATTTTGATGATGATGGGAAGATATTTAGGATGGACATAATAGCAGGATGGATTTCTATTATGATAGTGATGGAGAAAATGGTAGTAGCACGACAAGGAAAAGGTTTAAAACAATAATGATAATGATGATAGATAATGATATGAGTGATACTAATGATGATAATGATAATGGTAACAATTACAACAACGATAACAGCATAGTTAAACAAAATAATGAGGATGGCAATTGTAATGATGATAATGGTAAATATGATAATAAAAAAATGATGATCATAACTTTGATCATGATAATATCAACAGTTATCAACAATATAGATAATGATAATGAAAATATTGGTCATGATAATAGTAACAGTGAAATAAAGATAAGATGATAACAAAGTAAAAGTGAAAGATAACAATAACGATAATGATAGAAATAATAATAATAATGATAACGAAGATAATTATATCAATCATAATGTAAATATTAAAATAGATAATACTAAAAATAATAATAGGGATAATGATAATACTAAAAATGTTTATGATGATAATGATAATGATAATAATAATATTGACAATAACAGTAGAAATAGTATTGATAGTAATGGTAATGATGATAACAATAGTAATAAAATTCATGATAAGAATAACAATAGGAAAAATATAAAAATTCGAGTAAAAAAATTATAAAAAATGATAACAACAACAGCAGGAACGCGGATACTAATCTTAAGAAAAAAATATGAACTACAGTAAATACCAATTTCAAAGGAATAAGTTTAACTCACAACAGTTTAAAGTTGCCTTTCCACTTCTCAGACTCATTTCTATTCCCTAAACCAATTCCGGACGGTAAGCCTCTCTTGTTGGTTGCATTACGACTACAATTTCCCAGGTTTGTCTCATCTGCGCATGCGCAGGAAGATAATCTGTATCATGGAACGCTAGACTTGGTACGATGTTTCACGTTTGTTCCTTGTTTCTATTGTCATTGTTATCATGATTATCATTATGATTATCGTTGTTATTATTATGATTATCATTGCTATCATTTTGATAATTGTTGTTATCATTATAATTATCTTTATTATCATCATTACAGTTATCAATATTCTCATTATTATTATTATTGTTATCATTATCAATATCATTATTATTGCTATCATTATCAATATCATTATTATTGTTATCATTATCAATATCATTATTATTGTTATCATTATCAATATCATTATTAGTCTTATTGATGCTATCATTACCATCAACATCATTCATAATGATAATATTATCATTATTATTACTAATATCACTTGTAATAGTACTACTATCATTTTACTTTATCTTATCCTATTTGGTATAATTTATTTTGTGTGTGAGGGGGGAGAAGGCATCAGAAAGCAAGAGGATATAATATATCATGAGTCAAAACACGATCTGCAAATGCGTAAGCTCTATCCATGGTGTGTGTGTGTGTGAACTTGTCATGCGCTATCTGAGAATATACAACGTCAACCAATTTTGAAGAGCATATCTAAAATATATTTTTCATATATATAGTTTTTTTTCTCTTCCGCCGGGGAGTGCGTTATAGGGATTGCTTTGATGGGTAAATCACTAAAATTTAATCAACTAGTCCCTGGGGATTGGAAAACGGAGCCATATGGTTTTCACGTAATCCTGCAGACAAACATCATTGTTTTTCAACATGGCGTGAATAAACCTTCCACCGGAGGCTGTAACAATGATGAAAATGCCAGTACAACAACTACTACTAATGATAATGGCATTAAGAACAATTTCGTAGATAGTAACAGTGGAATGAAATATATACTAGAACCTATGTGGATAACAATAACAATGGTAAGAACAATCATCACATTGATAAAATCACTACTATCCTGAGTTCCACTTTACATTGCCATTCATCCTATTCCATCCGGCGACTCGACTGATGTTATCATATACATAATCAATATTCTCACATTCATCATCTTGTCGTCACTCATCAATAGCGTTATCGCTTTCATCACCATCTTCACAATCCCTATCAATAGCGGTATCTCATCATCATCATCAATAAAGTTATCAATAAAAACAACAAAGGTCCCATTCTCACCATCCTTATCATCAAAGTTATCAAACTGATCATCATAATGTAACATGCAACAAATTCCAATTTTCAAGCTATAGACTTTATCCGACCGAGAGGTATTTCCTTTCGCTGTCCACTCCCCGACTGATATCGCTTTTTGGATTAATGTAACTCTCTGCTTCAAGTCCTTTGGAGATCGTATGAACTGAAGGAAATGACGTATTGGAAATCATGAAATCTGACGAGTGGTTTGCAGTGGGATTGGGAAGGGGAGAAGGTTGAATATGATAGAGCAAGTTAATGGTGGATCATGTTACTGAAGATATAACTGCCACATCGATAGGAAAAATGGTACAATGATAACAGTGATAATGATCATTGGCAAAGCAAACACGTATAAACAAAAAATGTAATGACAGCTACATAGTTTGCATGGAGATGCTGAACGTAATTTAGCTAGCTTACTGTCAAAATTGTAATCTCTCTCTCTCTCTCTCTCTCTCTCTCTCTCTCTCTCTCTCTTTTCTCTCGTCCCCCCCCCCCTCTCGTTGTATCCATCAATCTATTATCTATTCATAAATGAATATCAATGATCTTTAATAGAAATAATGATGATGATAATGTCATCTTTAATAATAATCATGTTAAAAATGATAATAATGATGATCATTCTATTCATAATAACAATAATCAAATGATGATAAAAAACAATATTGATAATAGTAATAATGATATCAATTGTAATAATGATAATGATACTAATATTGATAATTACAGTAACTGTAATATTGTAATAATGTGTTAATGTAGTAATGGCAATGGTAATATCAACAGTAATATTAATGACAAAAATATTGAAAATAACGATAATGATTTATGCTACTTTTGATACTACTAATAAGGATCATGATAATGATGATAATTATAACAATAACAACAATAATACTGAGGCTAACAAAAATAATGATAAGCATAATTATATGAAATAAGAACGATCATAGTGATGGTGATGCTAATGATAACAATGATAATGATAACGACGATAATAGTAATAATGATAACAACAATGATGATGTTAATATAGATGCTAATATTGATAATAGTGAAATTACAATAATAACATCTATAACAACAATGATAATAATGATATTGGTGATAGTAATGATGGTAATAAGGATATTGGTAATAGTAATAGTGATATTAATGATGATTATAATAATGATAAAAATAACGATAATGTTATTAATGATAACAATAATGATGTAGTTAATAATAATACAATAATGATAAAGATTGGAAATGATAGTGGTGATAATGAGGAGGATAATGATAATAATAATGATAATAAAGATAATAGTAACGATGATATGATAATAATGATAATAGTAACAATGATATGATAATAACGTAAAAAGTAATGATAGCAATAATAGAAATGATAATGATAATGCTGCCGCTCATGATAATGATAATTTTTTAAATAAAATAATAACAATAATGTTAGTAATGATAATAGTAATGGAAATACTAATATTACTGAAAATTAAAATGTTGATAATGACAATAAAAACAATAAGGGTGACGATAAGAATCATAGGGATAATAATGATCATAATAATAATGATTATACTACTACTAATAATAATAATGATGATACTGAAAATGTTATGATAAATGAATAATGATGATGATAATGATGATATTGAAAATAATCATAACAAGGATAATGATATCACCAATAACAGTAATAGAATTACTATATCTGTTTATAAGTCTCACAATAATATTAGCATAACTACTCTCACAATATCAATGATAACATATGATTCCATTTACATGTCTACCGTTTTCCTTGTCAGCCGAATCTCTTTGACCTTTGACCTCTCTTCCCCTTCCCCAGCGACGCGTCTGCTGAGCGGGCCGGGATCAGGGCCCCTGGAGTTCACGCATCCCCGATACTGTGTCACGTTGCCGGAGGACACACACGTGGCAGCCCTCGTTGCGAATGTCACGGCCCTGCACAGCACAGGTGAGGGACGGAATTAGCTTGGGTCATGTTGGTAGCATTATTCCATGATTTCATTTCCTATTAAGCTTAATTTAGTTTTATCTCTTTCTGCCTCTCTCTCTCTCTCTCTCTCTCTCTCTCTCTCTCTCTCTCTCTCTCTCTCTCTCTCTCTCTCTCTCTCTCTCTCTCTCTCTCTCTCTCACTCTCTACCTCTCTCTCTCTTCCTCTCTGTTTCTCAGTATATTTGTCTGTTGCTTTCCTTCCCACCTCTCTCTCTTTAAAAACAAAAAGATAAAAGATATGGTCGAAATGGCGAGTGTCGAGAAGTCTCTCCAGAGTCGTTCGAATTCCTAGCAATTGTTTAATTGTCCT
>NW_028234427.1:16701452-16703952 GCF_977035675.1 Penaeus japonicus | reverse complement strand
ATGCTTTGTCTTGTTCTGTTTGTAGAGCTTGCTTTAGTGCATCTATTAATTCAGTATTGTTATGTTGTCTTATATATTTTTTAGTGGAAAAGGGAAAAAGAAAGAAAGAAACGGGTGCTGTAAAGTCATGTTACTTCTGTACAATCTTATAAATGGTATATCTATTTTTGTAGATGATAAGTTGTCTCATGAAGGTCGTCTTGTGAAATAAGACTCATGAAAAAAAAAGAAGAAAAAAAAGAGAAAAAAAAGAGGAGTTGAATACGCAGTCTTCGAAGTCTTTCTGATGCATTCAGGGATATATGCCCTTATGTTTCAGATACAAAACAAAGGCAACTGAATTGATGGTGAATATGCAAAGCTTAATCTAAATTCACATTCAAAATCCGTCAATTAGTTTATTCTAAATGATTTTCTAAGTCTTTTTCAGCCAGTCCATGCTCCCCTCTCCGATCATTTCCCTTTTTTTTGGCTTGGGAACTAGGTATTTTCTATACAGATTTAGACTTGAACTGCAGCCCAAATGAAAACACATTGACCGCCACGAGAGCAGATTCCCCAAACGTTTCTATTGCTCTTTAATATCCATTGGTTTGGAAGACCTCGTTACGGATACTTGGAGTAAGTTAAATGGTTGTTAAGGCACGAGAAACGATTCCAACAGTTAGGTTGAACAGCTGGGGGCGCTCATCAGTGCCGGGCGAACGAATACACGGGGCAATAGACCGACTTTTCTTCCCTCTCGTCGTTATATGAGTGCTACAGTAAACATAATAATTTCCCCCATAGAGGCGCAGATGGTACAGAAATAGATTGCATCCAGGAGATTAAAAAGGAAATAATCCGAGCTTCGCCACGGACACCTTCCCTTGCGAGAGCGCCTTTAACTAAAGATTCCGGCGGAGTTTACAGCCGTTGTGGTTCTCCAGATCGCCCCTTTTATTTGGTGAGATATGCATTCCTGAGGATGAGACATGATCGCGGGCGCCCTGGTATGCGAACCATGCGCTTGGGTCTGTGACCTTATGGGCCTAATGCCCCTGTCCCTACGTGTCGGATTCGATGGTGGGGCGAGGGTGTGGTGGAAGATTGCATTTTCTGGCACATATATAATTTTGTAGTTTAGATACACACACACACAAAGACACACACACACACACACACACACACATAAATACATGCATACTTATATACATACACATATACATACATATGTGTATATATATAGAGAGAGAGGTATAGATATATATGTATATATACATATATATGCATACATATACATATGTATGTATATATATATATATGTATATATATATATATATATATATATATATATGTGTGTGTGTGTGTGTGTGTGTGTGTGTGTGTGTGTGTGTGTACACTCACATATGAATATATATATATATATATATATATATATATATATATATATACATATATATACACATATGTATGTATGTATATGTGTGCGTGTGTGTATGTATTTATCCATCTCCCTCTCCCCCTCTTGTTCTCTCCCTCCTCCCTCTCTCAAATCCCTCGACTTCCGCATTCCTTCTCACACCTCCTCTAACCAACTCCCCAAGGGCTTAGGTTCCGAGGCGCCTCTAGGTCGTGTCTACGTGGACGACCCCGACGACTGGGATGGGCGTGACAAGGAGTACGCATGGGCTGGTCACCCTCACCCTCTGTTCACCCTTCACCCTTCCACGGGACACATCGTCGCTTCAGGACAGCTCAGGGAGGGAAGGTCAGTCGCTACTTCTATCATTACAATTAATAATGATTTTTTTGCTGTTATCATTGGTGTTATAATTTCTATTATCATTGTTGTTGTTACTGTTTTTATGACTGTTTTTATTATCATCATTATCGTTCTGATTATCATTATTTTTACTACTATCTCTATTATCACCATTAATCTCATTGCTTTTATTATTACCAATGTCATTACTATAATCTATCATTACTTCTCTTGTTATCATTATCATTGTTATTATTATTGTTATTCTTGTTATCATTGCCATCACTATTATCATTATCATTGATTATCATCAGTATTGTGGCTGATATCATGCTGATGCTAATAATAAACATTATCATACTTATTTTGTTATTTTGTTGTTGCTTTCATTGCTGTTTTTATTATTGTTCTCAATGTCTCTATTACTACTGCCATTATCACTATGGCCATTGTTATCACTTTTATCATTACCATCTTTGTAAATATTCTCCTCATTATCACCATTATGATAATGATTATTAATATCATAACTGCCATCATTGTCATCATCATCATCATTACCATAATCATTATTGTCATCTTTATGATTACCATCATAATCTTTGTCATTGTTATTATTTGCATCATTATGATGATGATAATGAGATTCGGGTTTACGTGAATGTTGTTTTCTGCAATTTATGATAATAATAGCAGTAATGACGAATTATGATTATTTTTTATTCTTTGAATGTCATTTTTTCAATGTTGATGATA
>NW_028234427.1:16691452-16693952 GCF_977035675.1 Penaeus japonicus | reverse complement strand
GAGAAGTAGAAGGAGAAGGGGAAAGAATTGGAGAAGAAAAGAAGAAAGGGGAAGGAGAAGGAAAAAGAGAAAAAAGAAGAAGGAGATGGAGGAGAAAATTATGTGGAGGAGGAAGGAAAAAGAGAAGGAGACGGAGAAGGTGGAGAGGAAGGATGAGGGGAAGGAAAAATAAAAAGGGAAATGGAAATAGAGAAAGAAAAAATCAACAGAAGGGAAATAAAAAGTGCAGATGGCGAGATCCATGCCATAACAGAATGAATGTAAAACAAAGAACAGCAATTCTAAATCATTGCTGGCAACTTTTTTTTTCTGCTATGCTATTGAACTGGAATGTCATCGTTGCAAGGATCATTGTTCACAATATTCACTTTGCTTTTTATCATTATCATTATTACAGTTGTATTTTTATAAATGTTGATCATTAAGAAAAAAAATATCATATCATATCCTTAAAACGATAATATAGACTCGGCCATTAGTCAGTCCTATTCTAAATATATTCCTTATCATCAACTGATCACTTTAATTCTTTTCAGAGTTCATGTTTTTTTTCAGAGTTTAAGAGTGTCGAAAAATTAAAAGAACTTTACCCTATGTGAAGATAAAAAAGGCAATGAATGCGTGTTGTTTGTATTCGCTAATTAGATAATAAATATCAGTGATATTAAAATGTTTTCTTCCGGGCGTTTGTCTGAAGTTAGTTTATGGGTAGTTTGGACACATCTGCTGTAAGAGAAGAAGAGGAAAAATAATTAGAAGAGAGAGAGAGAGTGCGAGAGAGCTAGAGAGAGAGAGAGAGAGAGAGAGAGAGAGAGAGAGAGAGAGAGAGAGAGAGAGAGAGAGAGAGAGAGAGAGAGAGAGAGAGAGAGAGAGAGAGAGAGAGAGAGAGAGAGAGAGAGAGAGAGAGAGAGAGAGAGAGAGAGGAGGGGCGAAAAAGAGACTTGAGAATGAAGGAAACATAAGGAGGGACACACACACATGCGCGCGCACACACACACACACACACAGAAAGAGAGAGAAAGAGAGCGAGGGAGAGTGAAAGTGAAAGTGTGTGTGTGTGAGAGAGAGAGAGAGAGAGAGAGAGAGAGACAGACAGACAAACAGACAGACAGAGACAGAGAAAGTGCGTGACCATCCGAGATTAACAAAGAGAAACTGAGATTGATATTGCTTCCAAATATTTATAGCGGTTTATCCACGACTTCCATTATCATAGTCTGGGCCGAAATTTCATTACCATTCCTATATCACCCAATACTGCTACCCACGAGTTGGAATCAGTAATAAACAGAGGTCTGTTGTCAAGTGTTTCAGTATCATTAGAATATAATGACGATAGTGAAATGTAAATAAACTCTTGCTTTCACGCACAAAAGTTCGGATTGTTTTCTCTTGCATATGCTCGCTTGCACATGATTCCGAATTTATGTGTTGAAACTGTAAAGATATATATAAAAAAAGAAAATGAATAGATAAATAAATAAATAAACAGAGAGAGTTCAGCATGGCTTTTGTCGCCTATAAAAACAACATATTATTGTAGTGTGCGTGTGTGTGTGTGTGTGTGTTTTTGTGTGTGTGTTTGTGTGTGTGCAAATGTGCGAGCGTTCGTGTACCCATATGCGTGTATGTGTGCGTGCGTGTGTATGTGCATGTGTTAAAGTGCAAGAAAGACGAGAAACGAACTGAAACAACGCGAGAGAGAGAAACGAGAAAATAAAAGAGTAAGAAGAGGAAAATGGGAGACAATTTCCGATATTGAAATAGTGAATCAAAATTACTGGAGCTTTGATACCGAGCAAATCGTTTCGCTGCTGAATTATGCTAAAAGTTGGGATCTGTGGCCAGTGGTGCTGCGTGGACCAGATGTCCCGTCATCAATCATCAACATGATTTTCAAATTCTTTCTTTTCCAACAAACCTGTCTTTTGCTCTCCTGTTCATACGCTCTCTGCCTGTGTCTTTTGCTATGTGTGTGTGTGTGTGTGTGTGTGTATGGATCTCTCTCCCTCTCCCTCTCCCACTCTTTTTCCCATTCCCTCTCCCTCTCCCTAACCCTCTTCCTCTTCCTCTTCCCCTCCCTCTTCTTCTCCCTCTCCCATTCCCTCTCCCTTTCCCTTTCCCTTTCCCTCTCCCTCTCCCTCTCCCTCTCCCTCTCTCTTTCCCTCTCCCTCCCTCCTCTCTGTCTCCCTCCCCCCCTTCTCTCTCTATTTCTATAACAACATTAAACACAGTAATCATAACCATGACAGTGATAATAGCTGTGATGATGCGATAATGGTATCACCAATAAAATAATTACAATTATAGATACATTAGAATACTTATATTGATAGGAACGTTTAGTCATCATTAACAGCACATCAACGGTTATGATAACAGATATAATAGCGATAATGATAAAGGTAATAGTAACTAAGGCTATGATGATAACACCAATGGTAAAGATGATTATAAGATAGTTGATACTGAATTGAATTACTATGATAAGTGTTAACGC
>NW_028234427.1:16676452-16678952 GCF_977035675.1 Penaeus japonicus | reverse complement strand
GAAAGTGGTGAAAGTGGAGAAGGACGACAAAGGGAGGAAAAAGAAGAGGAAAAAGATTCTGAGCCAACGCTCGTCCAAAACAAGCGGCAGAGGGAGGGCGATAAAGAGTCCGGACGAGGCAGGGGATAAAGAAGAGGACGACGATGAGGAGGAGGAAGAAAAAGGGGCAGGGAGTGGGAGACAAGAAGCCTGTGGACTGACAACGGGCTTGGCGGCTGCGGCGGCCGTTAAGGGTGACGCGGCCCACCAGACGTTCCTGGAACTTCTGAGGCTGAAAACCCCGGCTGCGGAACCGGCCCTTCGGAAAACAGGTCAGCATTCGGAGAGGCGTATTCAGTGAGTGATTGAGTGTACGGTTATTCATTTGCTGAATTCATTATCATATCATTATTACGTTTGTTTCATTCCGTCTATTCCATTTCTGACATCATCATTATCCTTATTGCTTTATTATCGTCTTAATCACCAGTATCGTTATTATCATTATCATTTTTAGCATTATCATTACCTTATATATATATATATATATATATATTATAATATATTATCATATATTATTACGTGTGTGTGTGTGTGTGTGTGTGTGTGATTTGTGTGTATCATATATATGTATATATATGTATATATATATTATATATATATATTATATATATATATAATATATATTGTCTGTATATGTATACATGTATACATATTATATATATATATATATATATATATATATATATATATATATATATATATTGCCTTATCATTATCGTTATCCTTCTTTTCATTATCATCATTAACATTAATGATATCATCATCATTATTGTTATCATAATCGTTACTCTCATTGTTGTTATCATTAGGATTATTATCCTCATTATCACTGTCATTGTTATCATCATCACTATTATTATCATAATCATTACTCTCTTTGTTATTATCATCATTATCATTATCAATATCATCATTCTTGTCGTTCCTATTGTAACTATTATCACCCTCCTCTTCATTTACGTCATCATTGTTATATTGACATCACCGTTACTGTTACTAATATCATTGTTATTTTCCACGTTGAGGAATATTGAAAAAAAGTCTAGACTATCAAGAGATCATGTCAAAAAGGGATTTAGGTGACAATAAATATAAAAGAGAGAGGTAGAAATACACAGCTCCCAACATCAGACATGAAAAATATGACTTTTATTTGACTTTCTGAATACCTGCAGTTGACGGGGCGGGTTTTATTGCATGGACATTGCTGGAAATAAAATCAGATATGACAGCTAGAGAAAATGATACATGTTAGAGGAAGAGGAGTAACGATTTTTTTTTTTTTTAGAATCATTGTTGATAGCAGTAGACTTAACTATTAAGGGGATAATATACATGTGACAGAAATGATATCAGCGTATGCTGATTTTGTTAATGATAAGGGTAATGATAAAACACGATGATGATAATAACAATGATAATGATATCAAATGATATTGATAGAAATGATGACAAAGACAATGATGTTTATAACTATTCACTTTTTAAGTACTGATAATATCATAGTTATCGTCACTAGCAGAACGGTTATCGTCATTATTATTAGCATCATTAATGTTATTTTATCATCATCATCATTATATCCAATATGATTATCCTTATCAATGCAATCTTTATTACTATCAGTTTCATTGTTATTAGATCAATGGAAATGATGATGATAAGTGTAATCACGTTAATGATAATAATGATAATAAATTAAATAATGATGATGATAATAATAATAATAATGATGATGATAATGATAGTAATGACAATGAAGATGATAATAGTAAGAATAGTAATACTGATAATAAGAAGAGTGATAATGATAATAGTAATAGTAGTAATGATAATAATAATAGCTATTGTAATTATAAAAATAACTTTCATTATCATTATTATACTAACGATAATCATAATAGTAATAATGATAATAAAAATAGGATAATAATAGATATCATTATTGTCATGATAACAATAATCATAATCATGATAATGATAATGATAGCAATAATGGTAACAATAACAACAACAATAATAATAACAAAAATATTAATGATGATAATAATGACGATGATACTTATAGTAAGAAAAAGGAAGGAAAAATAACAACGATTATGATAATAATGATAATGATAACAATAATGATGATGATTATAATAATGATAATAATGATGAAAATAATGAAAATAAAGATAATGATAATGATAATAGCAAGACATTATCATTATCTTTACTACTTGATATCATCGTCAATATTCAACATCACAGAAAGTCATTTCCTCTCACTGATTCCTAGTTTAATGTGATTTTCTTTCCTCGCATCTTCACACCAACGAACGCAGATGATGGAGGAAGTATGCCTCTCCCGTCATGCCTCACAAGAAGGGAGGCGAGCCAGCACCACTTGGCGAGCGCCGACGACCGCAATCACGACAGATGCAAGTCGTCTTCCTCCAGTCTTCAAACCTCTTTC
>NW_028234427.1:16633952-16636452 GCF_977035675.1 Penaeus japonicus | reverse complement strand
TACGCTCAACGTGTTGCATGGGATTGCTTAAAATGAACGCCGCATCTCCTCCATGCAAAGATATGATGATATGATGGAAAATGAGCGGCGGTTCGTTTATCATGACATCAAGAATTTAATATTTACATTGAAGGCAGCATAAAGTATCTGTTGTAGTGGCTATTAAAAGTTCAATGTTCATTAATTGCATCGTAGATTTTCAACCTTAACTATTTTACATAGTTATTTCACAACATAATTTCGTAAGGTAAAGGACAAATAGCATAAACTTACCTTTTCTTAGTGACAGGTGATATAGACATCTAGTGCCGTCTGGCATCTTGCAAAGCCTTGACATAAATCTTAGTTTAAGAAGATTTGCATCCTCTTCATGCGGGTAAGAAGTATGGCGTCGTGGCCGTGAATAAAGAGGAAAAAGACCTGCAATACTCACATAGATATTTACATATCAGTTTTCATACACGAATCCCATGATCAAAACTCACATCAAGGAAATCTTGGAAAATTTGCGCTTTTGAATACGACATTGTTCTCAAGTCTTCCCGAGCCTCGTCAATCACGCAAGGAGACCGTAAGTTGTTACATCTTCTTAGCTCGTGTGAGAAGTTGAAGACGCAACACTATTTCAGGCAAAAGTTTCTCAAGTCTTTGATTTTCTTGGGGAAATCTGTCCCGATCCACAACTTTTTGGAGACAAGTTCCTGCACCTATTTCCATTTGGCGCGAAGTTTTACATGGAAGAGCCTCTTCTTTGTCGAAGTTTTCTATTCAAATTATATAGACTGATTATGATTATTGTTTATTGTTATCATTATTCTAATGCTCCATATCATTAGCACTTCATTCGTCTTTATTTTCCTTTTTTTTGTTATCATTATTTGCTATATGATTGATGCTATTACTAATATTACTTATATTATTGGTGTTGTTCTTAATCTTATGGTTGATGTTATTAATATCATCATGATTAGCAGTAGCAGTAGGTGTTGATGCTGTGAAACAATACTATCACGATAACTGTCTACTTTTTTATTATTTCATCATTATTATTATATCTATTGTTATTGTTCTTACTAGCATTTTTACAGTTCTTCCCAATATCATTGCTTATGTTGTTACTCTTATTATCACTAGAAGAAGTAGCTGTACTAAAAATATTGTTATCGTTATTGCTCTTATCCGTGTTACTATTGTGACAACTATCAACTTTATCATTATAGTTCTTCCCTGTATCAATATCTTCCATGTATCATTATATTCACAATTATTATTGGTATCATAACCATAATTGTTAATGTTATTACAATTATTATTGTCATTGTCATCATCATTACCGTTATCGTTATTTCATCATAATTAATATTATCATCATATCATCATTATCATTGTTATTCGTATCCTTATTATCATTATCATTATTATATTACCTTTATCATTGTTGTTATCTGTTTTCCTTATCATAATAATCAGTGGTTTTGCTATTCTCCTTGTCATATTATCTTTTAATTTCATTATGATTATTATTACTATTATCATTTTCATTATGATTATTATTACTATTATCATTTTCATTATTATTATTATTATCATTATTAATAATATTATTATTATTGTTATAATAATAACAATAATAATAATAATAATAATAATAATAATTATTATTATTATTATTATTATTACTATCATTATCATTATCATTATGATGATGATGATGATTAATGTTATCAATATTATCATTATTATTATTATTATCATTTTTATTTTCATAGTCCGTCAGGCTAGTACAGCGTATTTCTATTATCAGTAGATATGTCATATTCTAGTGTTTATGTATTATTTCTATGGTTATCATCATTATCATTACAATTATGGTAATAACAATTGTTACCGTTATTTTTTCTGACATTATCTTCCTTATTAACATTATCATAATTGTTGTCATCATGATGAGTATTGTTTTCTTTTCCATTATTAATATATTTTTTATCATCATTATTAATCTTATTGGTATTATTATCATATTTGTCATTATCATTATCATCCTTATTGCCATTATCACCATCATTATTTTCATCACTTTTATTGTTATCACCTTTACTATTGCTACTTTTATCATTATCATAATCTTTGGTTGCACTATTATTACTATAATTCTTATTTATGTTATCATTATTATTAATATTATCATCCTCATTATTACCATTATCACTGTTATTCTTATTATTATCAACATTATTATTTTCATAGTAGTAGTTTTAGTAGCAGTAGTAGTAACAGTAGTGGTAGTAGTAGTTATCACTACTTTTGGATGTTATCTTCATGATGAAATGGTGTTAGTTAAATGTGGATTCTTTATCCGAAGAAATATTCAAAGATCTGATGACTATTGCATTAAGAAACTTTGCCGGTGTTCAACTTGAATTTCCCTGAAGATTATAAAGCGACTAAATTATGCTCCCAAGATTCCTGAATGTCCTGTCCCTTTAAATAAATTGTATGT
>NW_028234427.1:16616452-16621452 GCF_977035675.1 Penaeus japonicus | reverse complement strand
TGCTCAGAAAGAGAGGGAGCAGAGCTTCAAGGATCCAGCACCAACTCTTACTCAGGGTGAGACTCCTCTACTCACGTTAAACAGGATGAGACTCATTTCCCCACCCAAACTACAAACAAGATCATGATGGCCAGAGCCTGAACCCAAATCTCAAAGGATGAGAAAGCCGAAACCACCGAGATTAAAGGTCACAGCAATCAGGGGATATCCTTTGAGGAAGCCCAACCAAAGGTCTCTTTGTCATTGGGACGACAGTGATGTGTCTGGTGAGAAAATCCTTACCAGTGAGAAACTCACCACGGAGTTAGAGACTCCAAAATCTCTGATGTTACCCACAATGGGCCATTTGACATTGAGACTAATTATGGTGGAATATCAATAGCTTCACCACAATATTATGTAATCTAGGAACATTGACACTGTCGTGGTCTGTGAGACTGTAACAAGGGGGACTTTGCTTCTCAGGGTATCATATCTTTGCACTGCACAACACACCAGGCACCAGAGGTTCAAACTCCCTTCAATTTCCAGGTGGGAAATGCTAGGGTAAATGATTCCATCGCACCCTAGGGCTGACTGAGAACTAGTTTTATATGGTATCTGATGCATCATGCTTGACTCGACTGCTTTATCTCTGATGAAAGCAACCCTACCTGGAGGCAGTCATTCTTTGCTTGCCCTCAACACTGCGTGTAGACCAGCACAACCTATTCTAGCAGTCTACCGGCCTCTGATTGGAGACCATGATGTACGTCAGGGAGTGTCAGGGTTAGTGGCCTGTCTAACTCGGTACCCCAGCTCTGTTAGGGAGTTTTGGTGGCCGCATTAGTCCAGCCATGTTTTCTGCCTTACCCTCTTAGCCGTTTCCCGAGCATCCCTGACAACCTCTCTAAATAGAGCCAGATTCTTAGGGGAAATATGTCCTGTACATATTGACTGGGTTCGACCTCAATTAGCCTATTATTATAGGACCAGGCTGAACTATAGACGAGCTTTCAGTATGGTCTGTGAGGATACTTTATTTACCAGTCTAGCCTCAAGTACATTCACATTGTCAGTAAATGAGAAATCCTTGGATCTTAAGCGCTGAGTCAGGGCCTTCGCTTCCCTATCCACTTTCCAACAAGGATTGTGGTGTGGCATAGGTGCTGAACCAGCACCCAACATGGTAGTGACTATCCTATGGTCATAGTCCTGCCACCGACATGCTAGGCTCTCGGCTCAAACACCCAAGTTAAATATATGAAAGCCTGATGCATTAGGTCTCTAGGGGGAAGACAAAATGGAGATGAAATCTCTGTCCTATGCCGCAGTAGTGCGGACCTTGCTAATGTCTAAGTTCTTCCAACCTGGCCTGCTGTACACGGTATACAGCTTGAGGGCCCCTAGCTGGGGGATCACAACAGGAAGAAATTCGACGTCCTACAGTGCCATAGACAGGAAGCGAGAACTTTCCACCCGAGCTGTTGGTACTCAGATGCCGCAAACTATGAGCCACTGATACTCTCCGAAGTCATTCTACAAACTAAGACCAGGGTATTCTTGTGTATGAAGTACATAGACACCATCGCCTATGCTGACCACTGTTGTACCCATTATAGTGTATCGATGTCACCCTATTGCACTATTTGCAAGATTGAATCCACACTCTCTTCTTCAGATAGGGCCCGCCGGCGGCTGTTGATAAGGCCCACAGACGACGGCTGGGTAGACAATTATGCCTTTTCCATATCCATGACAGCTGAAATCCTTAAATATCTGGCGGCCTAAATGCAATCAGCCTGGGAGTAGTGTCGTTTTCGAAAGTCTCTCTGAATTGAACTGAATAGTTTAACAGTGCTCTACGTATGAGATACATGATCCATAGGATATGAATGACCAATGGACTGACATCTCTACATATAAGAATATCAAAATACCTTTGAACACTAACTATAAAAGTACCGAGAGAAACAGAGCAAGATTTTTTTTACAGCCAACTCGTTTGTTAGTGTGTCCTTCATAAGATTTATGATTACATATTATTATTACTAATTATTAATGATTAAGCTTCATTTATTGAACATAACAAGATATAGACATTCAATTCTATTAACAAAAATATTATTGGATATATCGTTGGTTTCATCATTTCTTTCAATGAGGACACAACTGCACCTTTATCCATACATAACGTTACGCCATGAAATGAAAGAGAGGATCAATTTCCAGACAACCTTTCAACAAACTCTTTCATTCTTGCTATATTCTCGTTGATCCCGTCACCAGGACCGCTGCTGTAAAATGTTTTAGTAAATTTCTTTGAATTGTGAGACAATTTTTCCTTCAAATTTCCTTATGAGTAAATGTGTAGTCGTATTTTTTTGTAATAATGAAAATGATGATGATACTGCACATAATGAGTAATGCTGATGAGAATCACGATTATTACTAATGATAGTAATGATAATAACAATAGTGAAAGATATATTAATGATATAAATAACGATGATGATGATAACAATGAGGATGATAACACTAATAACAATGACAGTAGTTATGGTAATGTTGATATTAAAAGCAACAACAATAATAGTGATATTGATAATTGCAATGATAATGGAAATGATAATGCAATTAATGATAATAGTAATGTTAATGATGATAAGAAGAACGATCACAACAACGAGAAACGACAACAATAACAATAATTATTATAATAGCGTTTTGTTATCATTATCATCATTACCTTTATTGATAGCATTTTTATCATTTTCATCATAATAGTACTATCATTACTGTTGTTGCTATTTATATCCTTATCATCACTGTAATTATCTTCCTTATTTTTCTTATCTCCATCACTATTGCCATGATCATGATCATCGTTCTTATTATGTCAATGATAAACATAATGAGTATTATCCTAATCCGTATTTTTGTTATCATTGTTGTTATGATGATTATTATAGTAATTATTATTGTATTTTATGTTTTGTTAGCATCATGCTTACTCTACCGCTATTCTCATGATCATCGTTAACATTATAATAATGACTTAAATTGTTGTTAATACCATATCAGTGTTATCATTAAAATAATTATTACTGCCTATTTTTTTCTCATAATATTGGTCTTGTTACTGATAAAGAGCTCATCATCAGGCAACGTCGATGCTGCAGTATGATCAAAAAGAAGGAGCTCCAAGTCTTTAAATAATGGTAATCCATATCTTGCCTAATTACCTATAAGAAACCGGATTTCGGAGGGAACTTTATTCCTGACCCGAAATTAATTAGTGAAATGTGACTGCGAAGATTGCCCGAAATTATGCCTAGAGTCCTAATTATAAATGATAAGGTCAATATCTTATCATTATCTATTATCGAAAATCTTCACCAACTTCGAATTATATTTAGTCATGCATGTCTGTTTGTTGGCTTTTTTCTTTCTTCCCATTTGGCTGGGATGTTCCTTCAACATTATAACACGTTTTGTTCATCCTCCCAGACAACACAAGGTTAGACATTTCATGACATTCCATTAGAAACCTGAATTTCCTATATCCAATTAACGTTTTAATTGTATTTCATAAAATACCACTCTTACATTATTTGCATCCTATTCATTGTCAGGGTAGCTTTCAGTTTCCCATTATCAGATAATTTGGAAGAAATCGCTTTCATATGCTGGCGTTTCTTTCTCCATAAATCTATATCCTTAAACTTCAAGGTTTTATTCCCTGGGTCTTATTCAGCCCAGTCGTTTTAAGGGTCCATTATTTCGTAGGGGAGATATTTCTACTCCAACTGTTGCCTTCATTATAAAAGTCATTCACTGTGCGGGACCTCGTTCCATTCTGAACGTTTTTCCAACCTTTCAGCTGAATCATAGACCACATTAGCTACTGCTGCCAGTGTTGAGACTTTCACGGCAGACATTTTTTTATAATTTCATTATTGAGGTTGGTGTTTTGGGTAACGATTTTCGAACAAGAGGTTTCACTCTATAAAAGTCCCTTTAGTCTTCTAGCCTTTGTCTGATCGTATGCCGGAATGTTATCAGTGTTGGCATGTTTGTTGATCTTCTTGTTATTACCAAAAGCATTGTCATAATTATTATCATCTTTGCCATTGCCATTGCCATTAGCACTGCTATTGTCATTTATAGTATCATATTATCATCATGAGAATTTTGGATCATTTTATCATGGTTTTTAATCATTATTATCATTATGATTATTTGAATTATTGTTGTCATTATTACTTTTGTCACTATTATTATTTTCGTCATTATTATCTCTGTTATCATTATTATCTTTATCATCATCATCGCAATCAACATTATTGTCATCATTATTATCATTATCATTGTTATCATTATTACCATTATCAGTGTCATCATTATTTCATTTTTCTTTCATTGATATCTTCCTATCCATTCTCGTCTTTCCCTTTTATATAGTTTTATCCTGTCCTCTATTCTTTCACTTACTTCCCCTTCTCTAATATGCTACTTATCTAACTTTTTTTCTCTTATTTTTCTTCTTGATATTACTCTTTCTTTTCTAATTCTTATTTCTCCTCCTTATTTCTCCCCCTTCACCAACTCCTCCTCTTATTCTTTTTTTTTTTTCTTCTTCTTCTTCCTCTTCCACCCTTTCATTCATTATGTTCTTTATTCCTCCCATTTCGTTCTCTCTCTCTCACTGTAGCACTTTCTCTTCCACCCTTTCCTCCTCCTCCGTCTCTTTCTATTCCAATTCTTCCTCCTCTTTGAGTTTCTCTTCCACCGTCTCTTCTTAATTCACCTCCTCATTTTACGCCACCTCTTCTTCTCTTCCCCTTTTTACTTTGCTTTTTACTTCCTCTTCTCGTTCTCCCTCCCTCGTCTCACCTCATCCCCCTCCCTTTCCTCCTCTTTTACCTCCACTTCCTACCCCATCTCCCCCTCCCATCCCCCTCTACCTCAACTTCCTCTCCCTTCTCTTCTAGTTCCCCTTCCTCTGTCTCTTCTAATTC
>NW_028234427.1:16611452-16613952 GCF_977035675.1 Penaeus japonicus | reverse complement strand
CCCTGTGATATGTCGTGGCTCGCAGGCGCGGAGTTCATGTTGCTAGTTGATCGCATTAATGCCGCTTATATCATCTTCCTATTTCGTGGGATCAATCCTTGTTTGATGATGAAGGCTTGGGACCAAATGGGGAGATGACCGCCGCTCCTGAGGGTACTGTGACGTTGCCCGATTCGTTGTTCATGGAGTCCAAGTCTTGACTCACCTATGTATACCTTGTCTCATCCGACGCACCAGTACGCCTGACAAAGGGCGTGCAGTAGACTGGCTTCTTTTCCCGGAAGATGTCATCGAATGTTTTGATTGTGTGTCCCACTAGGGCCTCCAGGTCAAATGTGGAAAGTTATTTCTTTAGGGTCTCTCCTTCGGGTCATTGTTCGTTTTCTTCTCCGACTTGCTCCTCAGCTGTAACAGCATACCTCAGGGGAGGGGTGGCGTTGGAAGGTGTTGTTTACGTGTCAGATTTTCTCTAAAGATTACGGGTCGCTGATTCTAAGTGCTCGGAAGAAAAAGCCGGTGATTACTTTCTTTTGTCTTTTTGTTGTAGCTAGAGGAGAAAGGGATAAGGTCATCATTATCAATGGGTTTTCTGTACACGGAAATCACCGGGCCGTTATTTATCCTGTGTATTCTGGTGTCTAGAAATGAAAGTTTCTTTGGTGAGATGCACAATTTTAAGTTTCTACAGAGGCCCTGGAGGTCAGTCGTTGTAGGTACTACGGGGAGGACGTCGGCCAGAACCACAATATATTTTTACCTTCGGAAAGAACCGCTGAGAGTGCTAAGCCCATTGCACGCTCACACACACACACACATATTTATATACATATATATATATATATATATATATATATATACATATATATATATATACATATATATATATATATACATACATATATATATATATATATATATATATATATATATATATATATATATATATATATATAAATGCACGCACACACACACACACACACACACACATGTATATGTAGATATATACACACCTCAACTTTAGACAATCTTCCCCTCAGAATTTGCTTGCACAGTCTGCTTTCCATATGATATCCGTCCAAACGGGGCGCTATTTAATATCCTATAATCTAATTCAGAACTTCGTTAAACAATTCGTCAAAGTTAAACACAGGAACATATCAAGTTTTCTTGTCTCCATGTTCATTGCTATTCATTTTGTTCTTGCGGCGAAATGTTACATGATTTCAGAATCTATCTTAGTTTATTCATTCCATTGACTTTCGAAAGCACACTCCTGAATGCAAGGAAGGGTTGGAAGTGGAACGTCATGGAAGAGAGGGTGGAGAGAGCCAGGGGATAACAAAATAGGAGAATAGATAGAAAGATAGGTAGAAAGAGAGAAAATCACACACAAAAAAACACATACACACACACACACATATATATGTATATATATATATATATATATATATATATATATATATATATATACATATGCATATGTATATATATATATATATATATATATATATGTGTGTATCTATATATATATATACATATTATATATATTATATATATATATATATTTATATATATATATATATATATATATATATATTATATATATATATATATATATTATATATATATATATATATATATATATATATATATATAATATATATATATATATATATATATATATATATATATATATATATATATATATATATATATATATATATATATATATTTATATATATATAAATATATATATATATATATATATATTATATATATATATATATATATATACATATATACATATACATATATATGTATATATATACATACATACATATATATATATATATATATTTATATATTTATAAAAGATAGATATATAGATATAGATAGATAGATAGAGATAGAAAGAAAGAGAAAGAGAAGCAGGGAGGGGGAGACTGTGGATAGGGAGAAAAGAAAGAGAGAGAAAACTAAAATAGAATTTTAAAAATGTACTAGCTTCTTTGTTTTCCTCGCTGTCTTCTTAATTCTTAGCCTTGTGGTCTTCCCCTTTTTCTCTCTTGCCTTTTCTTTTCTTTCCGCGGCTTTGTGTATCAGCTTTGGTCCCGGTAGTGTTGTTTCAAGACGACAGTTTTCTTTTATCTTAGAAAGAGTGTGTCGCTTCTCCTTCCTTTTTATCTGCCTTGAAAACATCCTTTAAATCTGGGGATGTCTCTCTCCACCTTTGGCGAGTCAATATCGGGCGAAAGGAAGAGAGGTACAATGTGCTATTCTGGGGAATTCTGTTTGTGTGTCTCTTTTTAACTTTCTCTATCTTTTACCGCGTTCTCTCTCTCTCTCTCTCTCTCTCTCTCTCTCTTTATAATTTTGTTATTCTCGGTCTATTTTGTTTCACTGCCATTCTATATCTATCTACCCCATACACCCCTCTCTTCTGTTACATCTCTTGTTTCTTTTTATCTCACCATCTATCTACCTTCTTCCTACCTTGCCC
>NW_028234427.1:16601452-16606452 GCF_977035675.1 Penaeus japonicus | reverse complement strand
TCAGACAACTTTAAACAGCAATGGAGAAGATGGAGAAATGATCTGATTCAACTGAAGGAGTTAAAGATCCCTAGATGCTATAAGCCTGATAAGTTTGGGAAGGTGAAATCTGTTGAACTTCATCCTTTTTCTGATGCAAGCCAAGATGGTTATGGTCAGTGCTTATATTTAAGACAACTGAATGAACAAGGACAGATTCATTGTGAACTTGTGATATCTAGATCCAGACCATTGAAACCTATCACCATTCCTTGGCTAGAACTTACTGCAGCAGTTGCAGCTGTTAGAATCAGTTCTGTGTTAAGAAAGGAGCTGGATTATGGGGTAATAAAAGAAGTCGTCTGGCCTGATAGCAAAGTCAAACTTGGTTATATTATGAATGATGCTAGAATTTTTCATGTGTTTACTGCCAACAGAGTGTAATACATCAGAGATCGCACCTCTCCAAAGAAATGGAAATAAATAGATTCAGCGCAAACCCCTGCTGATGCTGCTTCATGTGGCCTCTGTGTTAAATATTTGATTAACCATTCTTCACATTGGAATGGACCAGACTTCCTCTGGGAGCCTACCTTTAGAGCTGATTTATCTGAGAAGATAATTCTAAAAGAAAAGGATCCAGAGGTCAAGAATGTTTCTTCACATAAGACTCAAACTAAAGAGAGCAATGCAATTCTTCCAAGGTTGGGATATATTGCAATGCAAATATTATCTCCCTGACCTTGACTCGAACTCAGGAGGTAAAATTTGTATTTCTATATTAAAAGGCGTTACTTCATTCTACCATCTTTCTCACATATATATACCCTCGGTAGTCTGATTTGTGACCTGAATTTCTAATTCATTCCCGCTGAGTGCCCTTGGGGATTGTCTGTAAAACCTCGCTATCACTGCTCTGTTAAGAGTATATAGGTAACTTCCATGGTGGTTGTAAGGCACCTGGTTCAATGGTCCTTTTTGTGGGTCATGTAGTGTAATGGTTAGGAGCCGGGATTCTCACTCTGAGGACCCGAATTCGAGTTAAGGTAAGGTAGGTAAAATCTATATTTCTATATTAAAATACGTTACTGCATTCTACCATCTTTCTCATATATATATATATATATATATATATATATATATATATATATATATATATATATATGTATATATATGTATACATATATGTGTATATATGTGTATATATATGTGTATATATGTATATATACATATATCTATATACATATATATATACATATATATAAACATATATATGTATATATATATATGTATATATATATATATATATAAATGGACTTGGAAATCACCATCCATCTTTAAAAACGAAATTGACTTCATAATCACCAATATGCGCGGCATTGTACAAGACGTACGCGTTATCAATAAAATAAATGTCGGTAGCGACCATAGACTGCTCAGAAGTAGAGTAAAATTACAGATAAGAGGGGAACGAAATAAGCTCATACGTAAGCCTCTCGTTAATCTAATTAGCATTAAGAATATGGCGACGGAATTTAGTATTAACATCCAAAATAAATACTCAGCTCTCGATGAAAATCTTGACATAAACCAAATGAACGACAAATTCAGTGAGATATTAAAGGAAGATGCACTTGAAATACGGGGGAAAGACGAAAAAGGAAAAAGTTCAGTAAGCTTTCGGTAGCGACAAAAGACCTTATGAAACAGCATAGGGGACATGAAAATAACATCAATCAGAGACAAGATAGAATCAGCAGAGCGGACTATGACGATAAACGAGAAGAAGAAAGAGGATGTACGCAAATTTAACATACGCAAAATAAATGAAACTCTGCTTGACGGCACCAGCCTTAAGGCAACAAAGAGGAGGCTCGGAATAGGGAAGAACCAAATGTATGCAGTAAAGAAACCCAATGGAGAGGTACCATACAATAAAAATGAAATTATCAAAGTAATAGAAGACTTCTATCGTTACTTATACCACTCAAACTATCAACAACGTACGGAGACAAACACGACAATTGGAGACGTTCCGAACATCACGGTAGAGGAAATAAATAGAACACTAAAAGACATGAAGAGAGGAAAAACACCAGGAGAAGACGGCATTAGTGTAAATCTTATTCAAGATGTAGGAGAGACTGCGGTAGTAAAACTGGCCAATTTTTTTTAACAGATGTCTAAGCGTCGGTAAAACTCCGAATTCCTGGAAAAAACGCAATAATAATTTTAATACACAAAAAGGGGGACACAAAAGAGTACCGACCTATAAGCCTCCTCTCAGTATTCTATAAACTGTTCACATAAATCATCACAGCCCGTATCACCAATACATTATATTCAAAACAACCAAGGGAACAGGCAGGGTTCCACAACGGATTCTCAATCACAGACCATATCCAAATAAAAGAGAAAAGAAACGAATATAGGAAGCCCCTGTGTATGGCATTCGTAGATTATGAAAAGGCATTCGATTCGGTGCAGATATCTGCAGTACTAGGTGTAATTCGTAAACAAGGAGTAGAGGAAATATATTGGAGATTATTAGAGGATATACTGTATATAGAGATGGTACAGAAACCAATAAAATACCGATAAAAAAGGGTGTTAGGCAGGGCGACACCATCTCATCGAAGTTGTTTACAGCTTGCTTGGAGGAAGTATTCCAGAAGTTATTTGGAAGGAGAAAGGGATTAAAATACGGAATGAGCACATAAGCAATCTAAGATTTGCAGATGACATTGTTCTTTTCGGCGAGTCAGCAGATGAATTGTAAGTCTGAAGATTGACCTTAAAATAAACATGAAAATGACTAAAGTCATGTTCAACAGTCGAACCACAGTTAAGCAAATACAAATACTGGGTAGGGTACTAGAAACAGTGAACGAGTATGTATACCTAGGGCTACTGTTAGAGTGCCTCCGGTACACATAGCAATATATTACGAGGTCGTCTGTCACTATGTCTAAAGAGAAAGATTTTTGACCAATGTGTCCTCCCCGTCATGACATATGGCTCAGAAACATAGACTATGACCAATGCACTCGAGAGGAAGTTAGTAAGTGCTCAAAGAGGAATGGAAAGGCTTATGCTAGGAGTTAGCTTAAGAGACAAGAAAAGAGCCACATGGATCAGGCAACAAACAAAGGTAGAGGATATACTCAAGAGCATTAAGAAGAAAAAGTGGCAGTGGGCTGCACATATATATCGGAGACAGGACAATAGGTGGATAAAGAAAACAACAGAATGGGAAATACACGACACAATGAGACCAATGAATAGATGGCGGGATAAAATAGCGAATTTCGCATAAGTAAATTGGAGTCAGAGGACACAAGACCGGAATGACTGGAAAAGATTGAGAGAGGCCTATGTCCTGCAGTGGAATGATACAGGCTGATGATGATATGTGTATATATAGTTATATATATACATATATATGTATATATATATAAGTATATATGTATATGTGTCTATGTATATGTACATATATATGTATATATATGTATATATATGTATACACACACACACACACACATATATATATATATATATATATATATATATATATATATATATATATATATATACTGTATATATATGTGTATATGTATATATATATATGTATATAAATAATATATATACATATATCTACACACACACATATATATGTATATATACACATATATATCTATCTATATCTACATATATATATATATATATATATATATATATAGAGAGAGAGAGAGAGAGAGAGAGAGACAAACACACACACAAACACACACAAGGGGCAAGGAAAGACAGAGACAGAGAGAGAGAAAAAGGGACCAAAAGAGAGAGATACAGTGAGAGAGACGAGGGAGAGAGAAAGTGAAAGATATGTAGATAGGGAGAGAGAGAGAGAAAGAGATTATAAAAAGTAAGAGAAAGAGAGAAAAAGGAGATATATTTAATATCAGATATGAGACAACATCCATCTTCGTAATATCAACATCAACAACACACACAAGCGTATTCCGGCAATGCAAGATCACAGCAATAATAACCGCTATCGCAACGGAAGCGAAATTCCAGCAGGCAAGTAAAGCCTTAAAAACGCGTTCGAAACTGCTATTAGCTGCGTTACACGTCCGGGGCCAGCGAAAGTCAAGGAATGTCGGACCATCGGAGAAGCGGCGTTGCGGACTGCTTACGAATACGGATAAAGTGATGAATTCGTCGATTTAATTTCGCAGCGAAAGCGTTTTGTTTCTTTCTTCTTTTTTTGTATTCTTTTCTTTTTGTATGCTTCTTTTTATTCTTCTTGGTTGTCAGTGAGTTTAATTAAGCACCTTTTTTTCACTCTGACGATTTCGGAATCCGATGCCAGATTGCAGCTAGAGTTTTTTTCTTTTTCTTCTTTGGTGATTTTAAAGATGTGAGACAACACGGTATCGATTTCTAAAGGATTATGCCAATGGTGTTAACATGAAGAAATATGCATACTATATACTTTTCTTGGTTTATTTAAACGTGAGCTTTATACAATATAACACACTTCATATAGTGAGGGATACACTTATACCCACACTTTGATTTCTTATTATATTTACCCAACCTGATATATACCAATGATATCTAAATAGGCTATATGACACTGGCATGTCAGTCGAAAAAAAACTAACGAATACATGTAACTCTAAGAATATAACACATGGTCAGTATGTAATACTTGTGTTATTGATGATGATGATCATCATCATCATCACGATAATGATAATATTAATGATGATGATAAGATATTATTATTATTAGTAGTAGATGCTGTAGAAGCAATAATAATTATTATTGTAATAATAATGGGGTTAGATTGGAAAAAGAATTCTGATGTTAGTGATAAACCGTTTGTGATAGGAGTCAAAGCATCGGGTGCTCTAAAAAATGATGATTGTTTTGAGAAAGTGGAGTTAAAAAGAAATTAGATTGATGATAAAAAGGAGAATTGACGTTGCAGTGCCAGGTGATAGCAATATGACCGT
>NW_028234427.1:16578952-16583952 GCF_977035675.1 Penaeus japonicus | reverse complement strand
TCGAATACCCCCCCCCCCCCACACACACACACACTTATCTACTAATAAAGTTTTACGTATGATGACCATGGCGTTATGTAGTTGTAGGCATTTGTTATAGGGATTTAATGAGGACTTAGACCTCACAGAGCAGGTTTAAGCATACATCCTGTTTATCTATTTAGCTGCTTATTCATTGTACATTCCATGCATCATTTGATATAATCTGAATTAATTTCTTGAAGTTAGAATTTCCGAAAAAAACAAACAAACTATTTTCTCATTTGAAAAAAAAAAACTTGAAAGCAACAGAAAATCATTTAATGATAATTATCATTATATCTGTAGTAATAATATTGATGGATACGATGTAAATGATAATACTGATAATAGTTAATTTTAAGCGAAAATGACACCCAAGAACCGGAATCAATTTAATAGATAAATGATTAAATGCGAAGTATTGATACTGATGGTTATAATAAGAGTGATAATAATCATGATATTGGTTAATCTTACACAAAATGGCGCGAAGCTCATTCAGTGGATCTATAATGGATAAAAGGAAATCATCGTACAACGAGCAATAACCTAATTGGAAAAGTGCTCGGTCAACATAGCAGTTAACAGTGTCTGCGATTTTGTGAAACGTAAAGCAAGTAGTCGTCATGGCATTAGTTTTTTTGACATTATGCACTCCCATTATATAAATAAAGCATTACACACACACACACACACAAACACACACACACACACACATATATATATATATGTATATATATATATAGATATATAGATATATAGATATATAGATATATATATATATTGCATACCTTGTAATTGACATATAGTGGACCTTCAAACCCATTATTATTATTATTATTATTAATCAAATACTTGAATAATAACAAGAGAGTTGAATGCAATGTCTATTCTTTGAAATAAAAAATCGACTTCAATGCTGCCTGTATACTTGGCCCTTCATATAGTAATGATACTTGGCCCTTCATATAGTAATGATTCTTTTACAAAGTCGGATGTATCATTGACTGGAAGGTTGCCAGGAATAACAATGCAACCTTCAGTCTAGCATTACAACTATAACAGGTGATCCACTACCTTACCTTACCGACGTCGACATCCACCTTGACTTCGGCAACCATTGAACGCCACCTTATTCTGTCTCTTGTTAACTGTAGCAATTCTGCAGGATTATGATTTCCCCTCGTCGCTCTCATCACATCATCCATATTTTTTTCTGTGTCGCCCTCTCGCTCTTCGCCCCCTTCCACCAATCCAGTCAGTGCCACGGCTTCCATCTCATTCCTCTTCATTACATGTCCGACAAATCTCATTTGTCTCCTTATTGTTGTCATCATTTCCCTTTCCACACCCCTCTGCCTCAGCACATCCTCATTCGTTCTCCTTGCTATCGATTGTATCTTAAGAATTCTCCATAACCATATTTCAACTGCTTCGAACTTTTCTTGCATCTTCCCGTTTATCGTCCACGTCTCATACCCATACAACAATGTTGACCCCACGAAAGTTTTTGCTACTCGCTTTCTATTTCGGTATACAACTTCCTATTTGTCAGAAATACATTCACCTTCGTAAATGCACTCTTCGCAATTCCAATTCTCGTTCTAATTTCCTTTTCACATCTGCAGTCTTCTGTTATCAAGCTTCCTATATACGAAAATGTTGCCACTTGCTCTATTCTTCTTCCTCTTGCCTCTATTCCTACTCTGGGTGCTGTCTTAGATGCAACCAACACTTTGGTCTTATCCATATTCACCGTCAACCCTTTCTCCTCGCTCGCCCTTATCGTCACATCCAACAAGAGTTGCATCTTCTCTGCAGTCAGCCACAAGCACTGTGTCATCTGCGTACCTGATATGATTGATATTGTAACCTCCGATATTGACACCCTCAAGCCCTTGCAGTTCCCTCAATATCATTTCGCCATACAGGTTAAACAGATCAGGTGACATAACACACCCTGCCCGTACTCCTCTTCTCATGGTCTGATATTCTTCACTCTAACTGCAGTTTTCTCAATACAATGCAGATGTCTTATTGCTCTCATTTCTTTCTTATCAGTGTCTAGATCTTCCAGCATCTTCATCAGTTCTTCATGCCTCACTTTATCAATGATGCAAAGGAACAAATTTCTTTGTTTTTCAACCATTCTTTCCAAGATTATTCTCAGCACAAATACGGCATTAGTTGTTCCCTTGCCCTCCATGAATCCGTACTGCTCTTAGGAGACCTGCTCTCTTACTTTATTCCTTATTCCGTTCATTATAATCCTTAGCATTATCTTTGTTATATGGTTCATTATGCTTATTGTGTGGTATTTACTGCAATCTAGTGTTCCGTTTACCTTTGGTATTGGTATAAAAAATGAACTGCATATCTGTTCTGTTATTGCACCATCATTATATATCTGATTGGTCAAGACAGTAATATTTTTTATTGCAAATTCTCCCAAGGCCTCTAACATCTCGACCATGATCCCATCTTCTCCTGCAGCTTCCCCTTTCTTCATTTTACTCATAACAAGTTTCACCTCATCCTCCACTTTCCTCTTAGTCTATTCTATTCCTCTATTCTATCATCTCTCTTTTATTTCTTGTTTCTATAAGAACTTTTCCGTCTTTGTTTATTAAAGCCTGTACATGATTCTTTCTTTTTCGTGTTATTTCCCGAAATCTGTAATACATCATTCTAGAATCTCTCCTTTCAAGACTTTTTTTTTTTTTTTTTTTACCTTGTCCATCTAGCCAATTCTCTTTTCCTCTTAATCTGTCTATTTAGTTCTATGTGTGCATTTTCATCATGGTTTTTAACATCTCTTCTTTCATCCATCAAGTCGAATATTTCCTCAGTTAGCCAGTTGTTTCTTCTCCTCCTTTCTGCAAGTACTTTGTGATTGCCTTCCTCTACTGCATCACTTAACCTTCGCCACTGTTGTCCAGGATCATTCTCGTCACATTCTTCCCCCAACATCTATTCATTTTCCCCTGCTGTTATATACCTTTGTTTTAATTCTTCATTTTTCTTGATCACCTGTACATCTCTTATTTGCTTTTCTCATCACTCTCTTTATTCTCACCCTGATGTCTGCTACAATTCGGACGTGATCGCTATCACAATCTGCCCCTGGATATGTCCTCACTTGTGTAAACGCATTTCTGTACCTTCTATTGATGGCCACATAATCTATTTGATTTCGTCATCTGTCTCCAGGTGCTTTCCATGTCGAAAGTCTTCGCGGATGTTGCCAAAACCAGGTATTCATCAACATTTGTTGTTTTTCTGTACACCAATTCACCCATCATTCTCATCCCTTTCCCCTAGTCCAAACGGTCCCACAGCCTCTTTGTCACCACCTTTACCCATCTTTGCATTTATATCACTCATAACAACTGTAATCTCATGATTCTTACTTTGGTGTATTGCTTGATCCAGCTTATCATAAAATTCATCCACTTCATCATCTCTCTCACTGGTTGGAGCGTATGCTTGTATGACAGCTATATCAAATGGTTAGCCTCTGATTTTCACCATAAGCACTCTGTCCGACTGTGCCCAATATCCCTTTTCAGCTCATCATCACTCCGACTCTCCTCATAGCCTCATCACCACCTGAAAGGACAAGAACACTATCTTCACTTCTCGTCTAGCCAACTCCCGGCCATCTGACCTTACTGACTCCTAAGATATCAATCTTCATCCTGTCCATCTCCCTCTATACTCCAGCAATTTTTCCTGCTTGGTACAATGCTCGCACGTTCAATGTCGCTATTCTCATCTTCTCCGTCCGTATTGCAAACAGTCGTATGATAACGGTCAGGTACCGCCTGTTGCTCACTTAGTCCCTGACCGGGCGTGGCAATCTCCCTCACTTTGGCATGAAAAGCCTTCCATTGACGCTGTTCCGGTTATTATTTCTTTGACTTTCTTCCATGGTTATACTTGGATAATACGTAGCAAGGGCTCTAATCCTTTTCTACGGTAACTGGCCGATTATCTTCTACATGCCAAGTTCGCCCGAAATGTGTCACACATCTTGGTCTCCAACCGAACTCACCAAAGGCCCAGAATCTAGGCTCATATGCTCAGCTTAGTGCTCGAGACTTCTAGTAAAGTTGGCAAGACTCTAAGCCATAGGAGATAGAGCTCCTATGATCCCCTCACTTAGTTTAGCCTATCAGCTAAGATGGTTTCCCAGGGTGTGGCCGTTGCCCTAGACTAGCAGCTACTAGGAGCCGCAAGTAAGAGTTGGGTGAATGCATGAAGCCATCCTTTAGGATGTGGCTGCCTCATGTTCAAGGTAATACAGCTTGAGTTAAGACACTCCCTACACCCCAGATGATCCATTATCGTCCCTACTTTATCACATATTCTTCGGCAATGACTGATTTAATCGGAAGAAATAACACCATCCATTGGTGAATGATAGAGATAAGAGAAAAGGGAACATTCCCTTAAACTTCCTTACTGTAAAGCATTTAATATTCAGCAAGATAGTATTGCTTGTGTATTTTACTTCATATAGTGTAATGTCAATCTTAATCATAATCTTTCATACAACTTAGATGAATTCATGCAGTTATGCCAGCTTGATTTAACTAAGGGTAAGAAGGTAAGGATTTCCAAAGTGAAGGGTGGAAAGCCAGCGTATAATTGTGGTATCCTTCCTGAACCACTGAACCTATGACTCGAGGATTACATGCCATACTAGCAGTCTGTTACCATATTTGTGGACATGGTAATGAATGTGGCCATCCCTCTCTGGAAGAGGAAATGAGGATCATATTTTACTGCTACAATCGTGGACGGGTTGGACTACTTACCATGTCAGCCAGGATAGCTTGGGCTGATGAAAATAGACGTGAAATACAAGCATATCACATTAGTTTTGGACAGGTGCTGTATCTAGTCATGGTAAATTAAAATCATATCCAATATACACACTTTCCCAGTCTGAAATCTGCAAACAAGAATTATGGATA